>NC_133331.1:17198701-17345399 GCF_042186555.1 Aquarana catesbeiana
TCCTGTCTCTGGGGTTGCTCTCTCGGTCCTGTCTGGGGTTACATAGTTACATAGTTAGTCAGGTTGAAAAAAGACACAAGTCCATCCAGTCCAACCATAAAAAAAAAAAAAAAAAAAAAAAAAAAAAAGTACAATCCAATATACCCAATACTATACCCACAGTTGATCCAGAGGAAGGCAAAAAACCCCAGCAGAGCATGCTCCAATTTGCTACAGCAGGGGAAAAAATTCCTTCCTGATCCCAGAGAGGCAATCGGATTTTCCCTGGATCAACTTTACCTATAAATGTCAGTACCCAGTTATATTATGTACATTTAGGAAAGTATCCAGGCCTTTCTTAAAGCAATCTACTGAGCTGGCCAGAACCACCTCTGGAGGGAGTCTATTCCACATTTTCACAGCTCTTACTGTGAAGAAACCTTTCCGTATTTGGAGATGAAATCTCTTTTCCTCCAGTCGTAAAGAGTGCCCCCTTGTCCTCTGTGTTGACCGTAAAGTGAATAACTCAACACCAAGTTCACTATATGGACCCCTTATATATTTAAACATGTTGATCATATCCCCCCTTATTCTCCTCTTCTCAAGAGTGAACAAATTCAGTTCCTCTAATCTTTCCTCATAGCTGAGCTCCCCCATGCCTCTTATCAGTTTGGTTGCCCTTCTCTGCACTTTCTCCAGTTCCCCGATATCCTTTTTGAGAACTGGTGTCCAAAACTGAACTGCATATTCCAGATGAGGTCTTACTAATGATTTGAACAGGGGCAAAATGATATTTCTCTCTCTCTGGAGTCCATACCTCTCTTAATACAAGAAAGAACTTTGCTCGCTTTGGAAACCGCAGCTTGGCATTGCATGCTATTATTGAGCTTATGATCTACCAAAACCCCCAGATCCTTCTCCACTACAGATTCCCCCAGTTGTACTCCCCCTAGCATGTATGATGCATGCATATTCTTAGCCCCCAAGTGCATAACTTTACATTTCTCAACATTAAACCTCATCTGCCACATAGTCGCCCAATTAGACAGAGCATTGAGGTCGGCTTGTAAATTGGAGACATCCTGTAAGGACGTTATTCCACTGCATAGCTTGGTGTCATCTGCAAAGACAGAAATATTACTTTTGATCCCAGATCCAATATCATTTATAAAGATATTAAAGAGTAAGGGTCCCAGCACTGAACCTTGGGGTACACCACTGATAACCTTAGACCATTCAGAGTAAGAATCATTAACCACTACTCTCTGAATTCTGTCTTTTAGCCAGTTTTCTATCCATTTACAAACTGATATTTCCAAGCCTGTAGACTTTACCTTACACATGAGCCGTGTGTGCGGAACTGTATCAAACGCTTTTGCAAAATCCAAATAAACCACGTCCACAGCCACCCCTCTGTCCAAGGTTTTACTTACCTCTTCATAAAAAGAAATCAGGTTTGTCTGACAACTTCTGTCTTTCATGAACCCATGCTGTCTGTTGCTTAAAATGTTTTTTTCCAGCAAGAACTCGTCTATGTGGTCTTTTATTAAACGCTCCAGTATCTTCCCGACTATAGAAGTTAAACTAACAGGTCTATAGTTACTTGGTAAAGACTTTGATCCCTTTTTAAATATAGGCACCATGTTCGCCCTGCGCCAATCCAGCGGTACTATTCCCGTCATTAATGAGTCCCTAAAAATTAGATACAATGGCTTTGAAATTACAGAGCTCAATTCTTTTAGGATCCGTGGGTGGATGCCATCAGGTCCAGGTGCTTTATCCACCTTTATTCTGTCTAAATATTTCTGGACCATATCCCTTTTGAGCCATTGTGGATCATTGGGGGCTGTGTCAATACCACCCCCCTTATGGACATGAGCTTCCCCATGCTCTTTTGTATATACAGAGCTGAAGAAAGTATTTAATAAATTAGCCTTCTCCTTGTCCCCAGTCACCCACTCTAGATTATTTTGTAAAGGGCCTACATGCTCAGACCTGACCTTTTTACTATTAATATATTTGAAGAATTTTTTGGGGTTTGTCCTACTATTTTTTGCGATCTCTCGTTCATTTTGAATTTTTGCACCCTTGATTTCCTTTTTACATATTCTGTTAAATTCTTTGTAGCATTTAAATGACACTAGTGTTCCTTCATTTTTATATTTTTTAAAAGCTCTTTTCTTATTGTTTATAGCTTTTCTAACTTTGACCGTGAGCCACATAGGTTTTCTTTTTAGCCTTTTAAACTTATTGCCCATGGGAATATACTTTGCAGTGAGGTCCCAAACAGTCTTTTTGAAGAATTCCCATTTCTGTTCTATGTTTATCGCTGCCAATATTCCCTCCCAGTCTAAGTCCTCGAGAGCAGCCCTCATCCTTGGAAAATTTGCTCTCTTGAAGTTAAGTGTTTTTATCTTTCCCTTATGTATTTCTTGTTTACAGCTAACATCAAATGAAATCATGTTATGGTCACTGCTACCCAGGTGTTCCTTTATCTGCACATTAGTAATAAGCTCTGCATGGTTTGAGATTACCAGGTCCAACAGAGCTTCATTCCTAGTTGGGGCCTCAATAAACTGGACCATAAAATTGTCCTGTACTAGGTTTATAAATTTTTGCCCTTTAACTGTCCCAGCAGTGCCATTACTCCAGTCAATTTCTGGGTAGTTAAAATCTCCCATTATTATCACTGTCCCAGCCCTTGCAGCCCTTTCCATCTGTGCAAGGAGCTGAGTCTCCACCTCCTCGTTAACATTGGGTGGTCTATAACAAACTCCAATGATTAACTTTGAACTACGCCCATCTATATGTAGTTCCACCCATAATGCTTCAGACTCATCACACTCTCCATCAATCAGGTCCTCTTTCACACTTGCTTTGAGATCACTTCTCACATAGAGACAGACCCCGCCACCTTTCCTTTTTACCCTGTCTCTCCGAAAGAGTGCATAGCCAGGAATATTAATAGCCCAGTCATGTGAGGATTGAAGCCAAGTTTCAGCAATACCGATTACATCATAGTTCACTTCATGCACCAGAGCTTCCAACTCACCTATTTTGCTTGGCAGACTTCTGGCATTGGCGAACAAACACTTTAATGCATTATTACATTTTGGTCTGGTGTTTTTCATATATTTTTTAGTAGTACAAATGGCACTACAGTTTCCAATGGCTGTTTGCAACATGGGAAATTTCTTGACACCTGCCATAACCCTCCCCCCATCTGTCCCCATTCCACCCTCCATTAATGTCTGACCCCTAACTGACCTGTCTTCTTGATGTAATTCTAGTTCACCCTCCCCCCTCAATCCTAGTTTAAATACTCCTCCAGCCTTCCAATAAACCTCTCCCCCAGCACAGCAGACCCCCTTCCATTCAAGTGCAAACCGTCTTTAGCATATAGGTTGCACCCAAATGAAAAGTCAGCCCAGTGCTCTAGAAACCTAAATCCCTCCTCCCTACACCAGGTCTTGAGCCATGCATTCAGCTCTCTCGGTTGCTCTCTCGGTCCTCTCTCTGGGGTTGCTCTCTCGGTCCTCTCTCTGGGGTTGCTCTCTCGGTCCTGTCTCTGGGGTTGCTCTCTCGGTCCTGTCTCTGGGGTTGCTCTCTCGGTCCTCTCTGGGGTTGCTCTCTCGGTCCTGTCTCTGGGGTTGCTCTCTCGGTCCTGTCTCTGGGGTTGCTCTCTCGGTCCTGTCTCTGGGGTTGCTGTCTCGGTCCTGTCTCTGGGGTTGCTGTCTCGGTCCTGTCTCTGGGGTTGCTCTCTCGGTCCTGTCTCTGGGGTTGCTCTCTCGGTCCTGTCTCTGGGGTTGCTCTCTCGCTCCTGTCTCTGGGGTTGCTCTCTCGCTCCTGTCTCTGGGGTTGCTCTCTCGCTCCTGTCTCTGGGGTTGCTCTCTCGCTCCTGTCTCTGGGGTTGCTCTCTCGCTCCTGTCTCTGGGGTTGCTCTCTCGCTCCTGTCTCTGGGGTTGCTCTCTCGCTCCTGTCTCTGGGGTTGCTCTCTCGCTCCTGTCTCTGGGGTTGCTCTCTCGCTCCTGTCTCTGGGGTTGCTCTCTCGCTCCTGTCTCTGGGGTTGCTCTCTCGCTCCTGTCTCTGGGGTTGCTCTCTCGCTCCTGTCTCTGGGGTTGCTCTCTCGCTCCTGTCTCTGGGGTTGCTCTCTCGGTCCTCTCTCTGGGGTTGCTCTCTCGGTCCTCTCTCTGGGGTTGCTCTCTCGGTCCCCTGTCTGGGGTTGCTCTCTCGGTCCCCTGTCTGGGGTTGCTCTCTCGGTCCCCTGTCTGGGGTTGCTCTCTCGGTCCCCTGTCTGGGGTTGCTCTCTCAGTCCTCTCTCTGGGGTTGCTCTCTCGGTCCTCTCTCTGGGGTTGCTCTCTCGGTCCTCTCTCTGGGGTTGCTCTCTTGGTCCTCTCTCTGGGGTTGCTCTCTCGGTCCTGTGTCTGGGGTTGCTCTCTCGGTCCTGTGTCTGGGGTTGCTCTCTCGGTCCTGTGTCTGGGGTTGCTCTCTCGGTCCTGTGTCTGGGGTTGCTCTCTCGGTCCTCTGTCTGGGGTTGCTCTCTCGGTCCTCTGTCTGGGGTTGCTCTCTCGGTCCTCTGTCTGGGGTTGCTCTCTCGGTCCTCTGTCTGGGGTTGCTCTCTCGGTCCTCTGTCTGGGGTTGCTCTCTCGGTCCTCTGTCTGGGGTTGCTCTCTCGGTCCTCTGTCTGGGGTTGCTCTCTCGGTCCTCTGTCTGGGGTTGCTCTCTCGGTCCTCTCTCTGGGGTTGCTCTCTCGGTCCTCTCTCTGGGGTTGTTATCTCCGTCCTTGGCTCACTAAGCTTCGGGGTAATGATTAACCTCCCCGTCACACTGGCTGCAGATCAGGTCCCTACAATCCTCATTTATATCTGTCATTACAGGAGGCGTGGAGGAGGAGGCTGCCATGTTGGAGGCTGTGGCTGGACTTTCCAGTGACATGTGGAGAGAAGACGAGGAGAGGAGGTGACGGGATCGCTGCTTATGGCCAGGTAAGTCTATCAGTTTGGATGTCGTATGGTGGCTGGAAGTGATGTGGAACATTCTCTCTGAGGAACTTGATCAGTGGCTGGAGGGAGGGGGGGACATGTCTGTGAAAATCCAGATAGGGCAGGGGGAAAGGGACTGTGGGGGGGATAAGACTGTGAAACATCAAGATCAGTGGGGGGGGGCATATCTCTGATCTGGATTTTTACAGAAATTTTCCAGATCAGTGTTTGGGGGGAGGTGGACAAATCTGTAAAATCCAGATCAGTAGATTGGGGGGGGTATCTTTCATGGTGGTGTTTAGTGCAGGCTCAGCAGTTGATTGGTTGGACTGGATGGTTGTGTGTTTTCCTGTGCATCCCGTACATTGGACCCTCATATGGGGGTTTTTAGACGTGTTATTTGGGTTCCTCCTGAGTCTGTCCCCATTTATTCCCGCAATGTGATAAATAAAAGTACAAACAAACGGCAATGACCCCAACCTATAACTGGGCTTTGCAGCAAGGAGCACATGGAAGGGCGACACATGTCAGAAAACAACAAAGAAAATTCCCAGCTCGCAACACCCCAAATTGTCCGTCTAACCGTTCACGGTAAACACAGGGCTTTAGCTATCACACATTTTGCAGATACATGTGTAAGCTGCTGGTAAGTGAGCGGGGAATTTCTCTTTGCTGAGGGGATCTCTGCGGTGTGACTCCTGGCAGCTGACTGCTGTAGCTTTGGATATTGGAACAGCCTATCGGCTGCTGTTATAGAATTTCGGGGGGGGGGGGGGGGGGGGGCTCTGTTAGCTGTACATTGTGGTGAGATTGCTTGTGTGACGCATTCAGTTTATGTGACCGAAGTAAAATCTCTGAACCTGTGCGGTCCATGTGAGCTCTTCACTTCCCCATCTGCTGCAAGTACAGGAAATCCTCTGAGATCTGCCAGAAATCCAGTGAATTCCTGTACTGAGCTGACAACTCCACCTTCTGCTGTACTAAAATCCCACGCGGTGTTGTCACCGGTACCAGAGTTTAGGGATCGACCAATATCGTTTTTTTTTTTTTTTTTTGGTGCCAATACGATACCGATATTTCGGCCACCTCTCCTGCCGATATTTTTTGCAGATATTTTGTACATTTAACTTTTTTTTTTTTTTTATTTACACTGTCATTTTAATCTTTTTTTTAAATTTTTTTTTTTTATCACTTTTATTGCTGTGACAAGGAATGTAAACATCTCTTGTGACAGTAATAGGCATTGACAGGTACTCTTTATGGAGGGATCCGGGGACCTCAAACCCCTCCTCTGCACTTCAAAGTATTCAAAACGTCAAGATCGGCATTTTTGAATACTTTATTTTTTTAAAACTGGCGCCTATAAGATGCCAGTAATCTGGGAAGTGATGTCATGATAATCCGGATTACTAGATCTGAGACCCGTAGGAAGCATCGGCTTTGTTGGGGTCTTCGGCCAGCTGGCGGGCGTGCTGGCTGGTTGCTCTGGCCTCCCGGTGGGACGGGAGAGCCCGGGCGAGCGGTGGGAGGGTGGGGGGGGGGGGGAACGTCCCCTCCCGCTGCTTGTAATAACAGCCGAGTGGCGGCTGAGCCACGTGGGTTGTTATTACAGTAAAGCCGTCCGTCCACTCTAAAGAACGGTACCGGGGTGATGCCTGCAGCTGCAGGCATCACCCCGGTAAAACCCCTTGAAGCAATATCTGTAATATCGGTCATTTTTTTGACCGATACTTCTAAAGAAGTGAATATCGGCCGCACCGATAATCGGTCAATCCCTACCAAAGTTCTCCTTCTCTGCTGGACTACAGAGCACATCCCCCTCTCCTCCTGTCCAGAACATAGGTGGAGGTGTTCTTCAGGGGAGATGTTCAGTGCTGGTCTATTGGTATCTATACTGGGGGCTCTCTATGGTGAAGATGGTTTCAGATTCTGATTTCTTATCCTGTGTATATTTCTCCTTCCAGAATCAGCTTCTCCTGCTTGTTTCCTGGCTCCTGGCACTGCAGCCTGCCCTCGGTGACGCAGTTCTCCCGCCAGCGGGTGGTCCTCCTGGTCATCCTCATAGTCCTACTACTTCTACTTCTGGTAGCCGTGATAGACCCCCAAATCTGGAGCCCCAAAACCTACCGGGACAAGCAGTTCAGGAGGTCAGTAGATGCTGCATTTATTACAGAACTTACACTTCGAGGAATGAAGGGTGACAATGGCGCCCCCCTTTTTATCTTTCTTTTTAAAACCCATCTCCCCTTTAAAAAGGGAAAAATTGGTAGGTGCAGGAGGGAGGGATGCTGGGGGAGGGGGGGGTATCTGCAGGAGGGAGGGGTGCTGGGGGAGGGGGGGGTAGATGCAGGAGGGAGGGGTGCTCGGGGAGGGGGGGGTAGATGCAGGAGGGAGGGGTGCTCGGGGAGGGGGGGGTAGATGCAGGAGGGAGGGGTGCTCGGGGAGGGGGGGGTAGATGCAGGAGGGAGGGGTGCTCGGGGAGGGGGGGGTAGATGCAGGAGGGAGGGGTGCTCGGGGAGGGGGGGGTAGATGCAGGAGGGAGGGGTGCTGGGGGGGGGGGGAGGGGGTAGATGCAGGAGGGAGGGGTGGATGCAAGGGGGAGACAACTGTGGACCCGGGTCAGGGTGGCCACCCTGACTGGTCTGTGGCATCCCAGATGACCATCATCTTCAGGGATAACATGTTCACCTGCTGCCTAATATATCCCATCTACTTACAGATCCCATTGTAACCAGATAATCAATGTTTTTCATGTTACCTGTCAGTGGTCAGACTGATCTGGCTGATCGGTGTATACAATCAGCCAGGGGATATATATACATTGTATACAGTCAGTGATTGGAATGTTCTGGCTGAGCGGTGGATGTTACCTGCGGTGATGTGGTCTCCCCTGTTTGTATTGAACCTTCATGTCATGTGATGACTCCAACTCTGTCTTGTTTTCTTTTTTAAGATGCCGATGATTGAAAGCAGCCTGGGTGATGATGATGGCTCTGCTTGTGGCCAACTATAGAGCATGGGTGGGCAACCTCGGCCCTCCTGCTGTGGTGAAACTACTAATCCCATCATGCCTCTGCCTCTAGGAGTCATACCTGTGACTGTCAGGGTCTTGCAATGTCTCATGGGACTTGTAGTTTCACCACAGCTGGAGGGCCGAGGTTGCCTACCCCCGCTATAGAGCCCAAAATATTCTGATGTCGCAGCACCTCCAGCCACAAAGCTTTTCTCTTTGTGATATCAGAATGCTGGGACATGTCTGTGTCCCTTGAAGTGACCCCTGGGGGGGGCAGGACATGTCTGTGTCCCTTGAAGTGACCCCTGGGGGGGGGGGCAGGACATGTCTGTGTCCTGTGAAGTGACCCTGGGGGGGGCAGGACATGTCTGTGTCCCTTGAAGTGACCCCTGGGGGGGGGGGCAGGACATGTCTGTGTCCCTTGAAGTGACCCCTGGGGGGGGCAGGACATGTCTGTGTCCCTTGAAGTGACCCTGGGGGGGGCAGGACATGTCTGTGTCCCTTGAAGTGACCCCTGGGGGGGGGGCAGGACATGTCTGTGTCCCTTGAAGTGACCCCTGGGGGGGGCAGGACATGTCTGTGTCCCTTGAAGTGACCCCTGGGGGGGGGGCAGGACATGTCTGTGTCCTGTGAAGTGACCTCGGGGCAGGACATGTCTGTGTCCCTTGAAGTGACCCTGGAGGGGGCAGGACATGTCTGTGTCCCTTGAAGTGACCCCTGGGGGGGGGGGCAGGACATGTCTGTGTCCCTTGAAGTGACCCCTGGGGGGGGGGGCAGGACATGTCTGTGTCCCTTGAAGTGACCCCTGGGGGGGGGCAGGACATGTCTGTGTCCCTTGAAGTGACCCCTGGGGGGGGGCAGGACATGTCTGTGTCCCTTGAAGTGACCCCTGGGGGGGGGCAGGACATGTCTGTGTCCCTTGAAGTGACCCCTGGGGTGGGCAGGACATGTCTGTGTCCCTTGAAGTGACCCCTGGGGTGGGCAGGACATGTCTGTGTCCCTTGAAGTGATCCCTGGGGGGGGGGGGCAGGACATGTCTGTGTCCCTTGAAGTGACCTCTGGGGGGGGGGCAGGACATGTCTGTGTCCTGTGAAGTGACCTCGGGGCAGGACATGTCTGTGTCCCTTGAAGTGACCCTGGGGGGGGGCAGGACATGTCTGTGTCCCATGAATTGACCTGGGGGGAGACAACATGCAACATGTCTGTGTCCCTTGAAGTGACCCGGGGGGGGGGGGGCAGGACATGTCTGTGTCCCTTGAAGTGACCTGGGGGACGACGACATCTGTGTCCCTCAAAGTAATTCGGGGGCGGGGGGGGGCTTTGTGGGACAGCTGCGTGGTCTTGGGGGGGTGGCAGCGGCATGTACCTTGAAATGTGGCGCCATCTACACTTGGGATTCTTTTCCTGGTCTTTCTCTAGGTGGAGGGGGAGGAGTATCTCTGCCATCCTATAGGGGAGGATTCAGAAGGGAGAATTCTGAGTTTAGACCTCTACAAGGTTTGTTTTGCTGTGTGCTGCCCATACCTACATGTCGAGAAATGTCTATAAAACTTACACTAAGGTGTCCTTTTATGATACGGAGATGAGTTGTGATCCTGATCCTGATGATCGCAGCTCATCTCAGACTATTTGTGGTTCACCACACTTGAGCTGATCAGTGGAGAACATTTAGAACCCTGTGGAATGCTTCCAGATTCATTCAGCCTGGGGGGAGGGATGGTAAATGGCAGATCTACTCACGCTTTCTTGAATTAAGCTGGGTGTACATGTTCAGGGGTGTGGGTGTTTTTTTGTTCTTATTCAACCCATGGATTGAAGTGGCGGTGAAATGCCGGTTTTTCCAGTAAGACCATTTTATAGAAACTGAACAGACTGTACTACACATGTACTAAAAGTCAAGCCTGTCCCTGCTGCACTAGCTGACTTTTGGCACATGTGTATTGGGCTTTACAGCGGAGCCAGACTCAGAGGAGTCCTTGACTTTGAAGGGGGAGCCGGTTGTGCAGCCATTGAAAAAAGGCTCCATTCACACGTGTGCGACTTGTCATGCAATTTTGGACATCAAAGTTGCTTGACAATTCGTTCCCCAGTGATAACCATTCATATTTGTGCGACTTAAAGTTGCAGTGACTTCAAAGTAGTTCATGCACAACTTTTGGTCCGTCTTCCATGCAACTTGAGGGCCATAGACTTCAATTTTAACCCTCCAGAAGTTGCACCAAAGTCGTTCTTGAATGTTCTACAATGCAACAAGTGTGCAACAGTTGTCCATTATCTTTGGTCAAAGTTGTATCCAAGTTGCACCCATCCAAAGTTGAGTAAAAGATGCATTCCAAAGTCGACTTTTAGAGGCCAACAAGTGTGAATGGAGCCTTAAAGTGGTTGTTAAGGCCACTTTCACATCTTCATACCATCCCCTCTGTGTTCTAATCCTGTGTGTGTGATTTATATATAAAAAAAAAAAAGGTCTGCTATACCTCATTTCAGAGCTCTTCTCGGCGATCACGTGATCGGCTGGCTTTCTTCTCTCCCCGTCTGATAGATGCCACGGGGGCAGGGCCGAGATTCCTCTGCTGACATCACTCGGGAGAGGATAGAGAGAGCCAGCCCATCATGTGATCGCTGAGAAGAGCTCTGAAATAAGTAAATAGATACCTCACATGTCACGCTCGCGGCGATACCGTGTGGTTTGAACGTCATGTACATTTGCGGGCGCGACCTCCGTATGCATTTGCTTCTGTGTGCGGGGACAGGGCGCTTGAATTTTCTTATTCTTTTTTTTTTTTTTTTTTTTTTTTTACACTTTCCCTTTTTTGTAAAAAAGTTTTTTACTCACTTTTATTACTATTACAAGGATGGTAAACATCCCTTGTAATAGGCATAGGGCATGACAGGTCCTCTTTATGGAGAGATGTGGGGTCAGTAAGACCCCCACATTTCTCTTCCTGGTTGGAAAACCTGAGAGAAAAAAAACAAAACATTAATGATCTCAGGCTTTCCAGCTGAGTCCCCGGCATTGTTTAGTTCCGCCGGCCCAAACATGACATTGCAACTTCGCGCCCGGGCCTGAGAGTCATAGAGACTGCTGGGGACCATCTGGCCCTCGGTTTTCTCTGACTAACTTCCAGCGTCGGCGGATTCCTTCTCCGGCTCGCCGATCTCACGAGCGAGCCGGTAGAAGAAGAGGGGGGGGGGGGGGCGGTGGTTGAGCCCTCCTGCTGCCTGTAATAATGATCAAGCGACTGAACAGCCGCTGTGATGCTTCTTATGTTGTACGGAATTGCCAGCTGAGAAAAAATATATCTGAATGATGTCTGTAGCTACACCCATCATCCAGATATCACCACTGAAAATCCAGGATGTCATATGACATTCTGCGGTATGGAAGTGGTTAAACAAATGTTATTGCCTAAGCACAATTTTGCAACTTTTGACATGTGTTGGTAAATCCGTACATATAGTCACAACTACTTTGTACATCCA
The DNA here is from genome assembly GCF_042186555.1 of Aquarana catesbeiana. NCBI lineage: Eukaryota > Metazoa > Chordata > Amphibia > Anura > Ranidae > Aquarana > Aquarana catesbeiana. The sequence continues at coordinate 17,210,159 of NC_133331.1, forward strand.
GGTGGATTATACTGTTTTTTTTTTTTTTTGTTTTTGTTTTTTCTTTTTTTCAGGACAAGTTGTGCTTTCATTTGGTGGTAAAAAGTAATTGATATCTCCTTATTAAAAAAAGAAAATAAAATGAACTGGCCCAAAATGGTAAAAAAATAAAAAAAATTAATTTAGCTGTATATTTCTTTCTACTACCATAACCTTCCACCAAAGAACAACCCAATCCTGCTCCTGACGATCGTGGCGATACCACATATGTGTATGTTAGTTGTGGTTTGTACCCGTAGTACGGGCCGAAAACTATAGTGTGCACTTTGCTTTTTTTTTTGTTTTTATTTTATGTTTTTATCCTACCTAAAATTCACTGATACCAATTTAAAAAAGAAAAAAAAAATCCTGTCCAAAAAAAAAAAATTACTGACCTTTGACCTTGACCCAAATACTAACCCTGGCACTGACCTAGAGAAAACCTTGATCTAAGTATTTTTTTTTTGTTTGTATATGTGATTTGGCATTTCCGCCAGCAGGGGGCACCGCTTCTGCTGTGAATTATTACAGCAAAAGCCAATCTGTGGGTGCCGGGCACTAATGTCATCAGGCACCCGCTGATCATCGGTAAAGAACACACAGTGGCGATCTATGTAAACAAGCCAGATCTCCGTTCTCACACGGGGAAGGGATGGATTCTGTGTTCCTGCAAAGCAAAGAATAAAATTCATTTCTTTCCCTAGTAAAAGCAGCACACAGTGCACCAAAACACTGGCTAGGCACGCATTTAACCCTTTGATTGCCCTAGATGTTTAACCCTTTTCCAGCCAGTGTCATTAGTACAGTGACAGTGCATATTTTTAGCACTGATCACTGTATTAGTGTCACTGGTTCCCACAAAGTGTTAGTGACCGCTTGTCCACCGCGATATCGCAGTCCCACTATAAGTTGCTGATCGACACCATTACTAGTAAAAAAAAATATATATATATATATATATATATATATATATATATATATATATATATATATATATATACATAGATATATCATAGTTTGTAGACTCTATAATGTTTGTGTAAACCAATCAATATACACTTATTGGGATTTTTTTACCAAAATATGTAGCAGAATACTTATTGGCCTAAATTTATGAAGAAATGTTGTTTTTCAATTTTTTTTATTGGATATGTGTTATAGCGGTACTGGCCAGACTAGCTGAATGGAAATATGCCCTTGGCAGGAAGCTATGGGTACAAATCGAATATCACCTGAGTGGAGTGGACCTTTCAATGGCTCCCTGGATACCCCGCTCCCACAGGAACCTCGCCCACACCACCTCGGCCCTTACCATTTCTTCTTTGGATATATGGGATGCACTACACAAAAAACATTCCTGGAATTATGACTCCCCTTTGTTACCCCTTCTCAATCACACATACTTTTTGCCAGGTCTTTTGGACCCAGGTTTTCAGTCCTGGAGGTCAGGGGATCCCCTCTTATTACACCATGTTCTAAAAGGCAATATACTTAAACCCTTAACTTCAATCCTCACCCCTAAACCAGCCACGTTCCTAGATAAATGGAGATACCACCAATTACAACACTTTCTAAGCTCCCTTCCTAATCCACTTAGGGGTATTAGCGATTTAAACGAAATAGAAGTCATATTCTTTCCAAAAGACCCCCCTCTACATTGCATTTCTATATTCTATAAAGCTCTTATTACACTTCAAAACCCAGACCCTCCTTCCTACCTGATTAAATGGGAAATTGACCTTGGTCTCTCCCTAACTGACAACCAAAAAGATAGGATCCTCCAACTTGCTCATACCTCGTCCATGGCCTCAAGAATGACAGAGGTCAACTATAAACTGCTCACCAGGTGGCATTACACCCCAGTTCGCCTACACCAAATGTTCCCCGCCAGTTCCCCATTGTGCTGGAGGAACTGTGGGAACAAAGCTACTCACGCACACATATGGTGGTTCTGCCCATTGATTAAACCATACTGGGAAAACATTCGCACTCTGATTGCTCAGATAGCGGATGTTCAAATACCAAATGACCCATGGGCTATTCTGTTTCATATCACAAAAACCCCCATAAAGGCGTACAAACAATCAATCATCCCTCATCTACTAAACACTGCCAAAGCCTTAATCCCCACATTGTGGGGCCAACCAATTATTCCCTCTATGAAGGCCTGGCTACAAATGATTGACAATGTATACCTTATGGAGAGTATCACCCACAATATTAGAGGGACCTCCCAGAAACATTCCTTAACCTGGGAACCCTGGAAAAAATTTCAGACTACTGCCACATATATAAACCTCTTGCTCTAACCCCTCAACCCAAATACCTTAGCATAGCCATTAAACACCCACCCAAGATAATCCTCCCCTATGCTCAATACATGGTCTAGCATGCCAGCAACCTCCTACCCTATCTCCTTCCCATCTTCAACTCATTCTTTTCTATCCTCTCTCTCTTTACCACTATTTTGTCCTGATGTATATTTTTGTTAAACTAAAGCAATATTTTCTATTTTAATTCCACTTAATGTATGATGATCACCTAGCTCACACTTCTTTATCCAAATCAGCTGCTTGGTTGACTTATTGTAACTTTTTAAGCGCACCTGACAAAACTAACTAAGTAGCGAACTCTACAAATCCTATAACCTTTGTTGTTAAAATATTCGAAGATTTGTGTTATAACTGTTACAACTGTATGCATGATATATTTTCTTTAATAAAAACTTATTAAACAAAAAGGATATGTGTTATAGCCGAAAGTAAATAGTATTATTATTTTTTTTTTTTTGTTTATAGCGCAAAGAATAAAAACCGCAGAGGTGATCAAATACCACCAAAAGAAAGCTCTATTTGTGGGGAAAAAAAGGACGTATTGCAAAAAGTGGCCTGGTCATTAATCTTCCAGGGGGCAAGTGGTTAACCACTTCAGCCCCGGAAGGATTTGCCCCCCTTAATGACCAAGCCATTTTTTATGATACGCCACTGCATCGCTTTAACTGACAATTGCGCGGTCGTGCAACGTTGCACCCAAACAAAATTGACGTCCCGTCCCCCCCCCCCCCCCGCAAATAGATCTTTCTTTTGGTGGTATTTGCTCATCTCTGAGCTTTTTATTTATTTTTTTTTTTGCGCTATAAACAAAAAAAAGAGCGACAATTTTGAAAAAAAAAAACTATATTTTTTTACTTTTTGTTATAATATTCAAAAAAAAAAAAAAAAAATGAAAACAAATTTCTTCATCAGTTTAGGCCCATATGTATTCTTCTACATATTTTTGGTAAAAAAAAAATCGCAATAAGCATATATTGATTGGTTTGCGTAAAAGTTATAGCGTCTACAAAATAGGGAATAGATTTATGGCATTTTTATTTATTTATTTTACTAGTAATGGCGGCGATCTGCGATTTTTAGTGGGACTGCAACATTGCGGCAGACAGATCGGGCACTTTTGACACTTTTTTGGGACCACTGCTATAAAAATGCACTGATAAATGTCACTGGCAGGGAAGGGGTTAACGCTAGGGGGCGATCAAGGGGTTAAATGTGTTCCCTAGGTGTGTTTCTAACTGGGAGGGGACTGACTAGAGGAGGAGCCAGATCGTTGTTCCTACTTAGTAGGAAAGCACAATCTGTCCCCTGTCAGAACAGGGATTTGTGTGTTTTACAAACACACAAATCCTCGTTCTTGCTTTCGTGGCCCGCGATCGCGGGTGGCCAGGGGCAATCGCTCCCGCCGGCCACGTGCATCAGGTCCCCCACTGCGCAGCAAGCGTGCGCCTGCTATGGCTCTTGTAAAGGCGAAGGAGATTGTTGTTGGGACTTTATATGAGACCATGATCATCCAGTACGCAGGTCAAGATCCCTATTAATATGGAAAGAAGGGAAAATCGGGACAAAGGGGGTAATGGGACTTTGTATGAAACAGCACACTAGGGTAGAATGAATCAATCAATAAGATAAGGAGGATATAATATTTAATGACATGATTGAGCATAGTGCAATGCATGGTAATCATAATGGATTGATTAGTATGTTACAGAGTAAGATAAAACATGATTTGGTAAATCGCATAAAAATATAATTGATGGCATAGTATACATAGTAACACATGATTAATGATGAAACCAGCAGTATACCCAAAATGTGTACAAACATGATCGGTATTAAAATAATTGATGATTCAGACAAAATCAAACCCATGGTATAAACATGATTACTGTGACACGACATCAAATATGAAAGCTTGACGCGTTTCGTCTCCACTCATCAGGAGCAGCTTAAACTGGGAATACCTATAATACAAGGTGAATTCATAATCAATGGTAATTAGAACAGGAAGAGAAGGAGCAAATTCTATGGTCCCAACACTCTAACCTAAGGGTAGATAGTAGAAGAACATGGCTGGTAGTAATGATGGTTGGAGGCACTAGGGGACAAAGACATACAAAGTCCCATTACCCCCTTTGTCCCCATTTTCCCTACTTTCCATGCTATGGCTCTCAAAGGAGCCCCCGTACGTCTACGGCGATTCGTGCAGGAAAGCCAACCTGCCGCCGTATATGTATGGGAGCCAGGCGGGAAGTGGTTAACCTCATTTTCACTTGCCAAAGTCCACCATCACATGACCCTCTGCCTTTGAGGGGTGTTCAGTGAGTCCGGGCTACCCCCAGCCAACCTTGTTGGTGCATCTTTCATGACATCACTGAGCGGATCCTGCCACAGGGAAGTCAGTTGGGAGTGAGGAGGGACCTGTAGGAGGCCTCAGCTTTGCAAGGAAGAGAAAAGAAGACTTGGGACCTCACTCGTCATGTGACTTGGATTCCGACTCCTATCAATGGCGCTTAGTGCTTGCTTTCTAAGTGATTAGTTGGTGGGGTACCTGGGTATTGTCAGTGGGTGTCTCACCTTTTTTAATCCCCCCCCCCCATTGATCAGATCATTATTGGTGATATATGTACATGCAGAGGAAGGTTGGAGGCCGTTGGTTGGTGGATTCGGTAATGCTGATCTCCCAGGCCTTGCATTGACTCCTCTGTAATGAGTCCAGATTCCAGGGTACCAGGTGTTGGCGCTCTCACGGCACACTTGTGATGATCACAGCTGCCTCCAGGGTCATACGTGTCTCTGAAATCCCAGATGCCGAGTTCCTGGACACCCCCCCCCCCCTCTCTTTCCCTCCCAAGCACCTGCCGGTGTTCTGAAGCTGCAAAATGATTCAAGTCTTCTGGTAATGACCTCAGATCATTAGATATGATTGTGTACAATGTTCTGCTGAAAACTCTAAGCTGGGATCAGATCCTGGAGGAGACATCAAAGGCCACCAAACCCAGCCAGACAATTCATTAAATCTAATCTGCTCGTCATGGAGATTTTCGGAGCTCGTCTGAAGCACATGTTTTGGTGGAGGAAACTCATTATCTTCCATCCCAGGGGGGAGATTGTTGGTATTTGTAGTTGCACTCACTGAGCCCATGTCTGCTAGACTTTATACAGTGCCTTAAAAAAAGTATTCATACCCCTTGAAATTTTCCAAATTTTGTCATGTTACGACCAAAAATGTAAATGGATTTTATGTGATAGACCAACACAAAGTGGCACATAATTGTGAAGTGGAAGGAAAATGATAAATTGTTTTCCAAATTTTTTACAAATAAATATTTGAAAAGTGTGGGGGGCATTTGTATAGCGCCCCCCGGAGTCAATACTTTGTAGAACCGCCTTTTACTGCAAGTACAACTGCAAGTCTTTTTGGGGATGTCTCTACCAGCTTTGCACATCTAGAGAGGGACATTTTTGCTCATTCTTCTTTGCAGAATATCCCAAGCTCTGTCAGATTGGATGGAGAGCGTCTGTGAACAGCAATTTTTAAGTCTTGCCACAGGTTCTCAATTGGATTTAGGTCTGGACTGTGACTGGGCCATTCTAACACATGAATATGCTTTGATCTAAACCATTCCATTGTAGCTCTGGCTGTATGTTTAGGGTCGTTGTCCTGCTGGAAGGCGAACCTCTGCCCCAGACTCAAGTCTTTTGCCGACTCTAACAGGTTTTCTTCCCTGTCCCTGCTGAAGAAAAGCATCTCCACAACATGATGCTGCCACCACCATGTTTCACGGTGGGGATGGTGTGTTCAGGGTGATGTGCAGTGTTAGTTTTCTACCACACATAGTGTTTTGGTCTCATCTGACCAGAGCACCTTCTTCCACATGTTTGCTGTGTCCACCACATGGCTTCTCACAAACTGCAAACAGGACTTCTTATGTCTTTCTTCTTGTCACTCTTCCATAAAGGGCAGATTTGTGGAGAACACGACTAATAGTTGTCCTGTAGACAGATTCTCCCACCTGAGCTGTGGATCTCTGCAGCTCCTCCAGAGTTACCATGGACCTCTTGGCTGCTTCTCTGATTAATGCTCTCCTTGCCCGGCCTGTCAGTTTAGGTGAACGGCCATGTCTTGGTAGGTTTGCAGTTGTGCCATACTCCTTCCATTTTCGGATGATGGATTGAACAGAGCTCTGTGAGCTGTTCAAAGCTTGGGAGATTTTTTTATACCCTAACCCTGCTTTATACTTCTCCACAACTTTATCCCTGACCTGTCTGGTGTGTTCCTTGGCCTTCATGATGCTGTTTATTCACTAAGGTTCTCTAACACACATCTGAGGGCTTCACAGAACAGCTATATTTGCACTGTAATAAAATTACACACAGATGGACTCTATTTACTGAGCCCCGGTTCACACAAGGGCGGCACGACTTGCAGGTCGCCTCACCGAGGCGACCTGCACACGACTTCTACGGCGACTTGCAAAACGACTTCTGTATAGAAGTCTATGCAAGTCGCCTCCAAAGTAGTACAGGAGCCTTTTTCTAAGTCGGAACGACTTGAGGCGCTCCTATTAGAACGGTTGTACAGAACGGGAGGCGACTTGTCAGGCGGCTAGGTCGTCTGACAAGTCGCCCCTGTGTGAACCGGCACTAATTAGGTGACTTCTGAAGGCAATTGGTTCCACTAAATTTTAGTTAGGGGTATCAGAGTAAAGGGGGCCGAATACAAATACACGCCACACTTTTTACATATTTATTTGTATAAAAAATGTTGAAAAAATGTATAATTTTCCTTCCACTTCACAATTATGTGCCACTTTGTGTTGGTCTATCACATAAAATCCCAATAAAATACATTTTTGGTTGTAACATGACAAAATGTGAAAAATTTCAAGGGGTATGAATACTTTTTCAAGGCACTGTATAAGTAACTCCCTGAATGTCTCCATTCTGTGTCCATCCTTCTGAACAGGATGAATCCTGGAAATGTTCCTAAATTCCACTCCTGATGGTGTTTCTCGGGCTTACCGGTGCGCCCGAAAAAAGACCCGACGGTGTGACCGGCTGGTCACCGAGGCAAATAGAGACCAGATCGTCTCTGATCCCCTCTATGGCCTTGGAGGACCAAAACGACGTCATGAAAGTAAACATATTTTTTATTTTTGAACTTTTGCTTTTAAAGGTAAAGGATAGATGTGGGATCTTTTTGACCCCAGATCTTTCCATAAAGAGGACCTGTCATCCTTATTTCTATTACAAGGGTTGTTTACATTCCTTGTAATAGGAATAAAAGTGATAAAAAAAAAAAAAAAAAAAATTAGAGACCGTTTAAAAATTAAATAATTTTTTTTTTCTTTTAAGCACCACCATTCCTCCGTGCTCGAGCGCCGAAGCGAACGCATACGTAAGTCGCGCACGCATATGTGAACGGTGTTCGCACCGCACAGGTGAGCTATCGCCACAAACACAATAATTCTAGCGCTGGATCTCCTCTGCAACTCCAAACTGGTAACCTGTAATAAATTTTCAAGCGTCGCCTATGGAGATTTTTAAGTACTGAAGTTTGGCGCGATTCCACGAGTGTGCACAATTTTAAAGCGTGATGTGTTGGGTATCTATTTACTCAGCGTTTTTAAAAAAACGATGCTCAAATCCCATGTGACATAAAAAAATAATTGATTGAAGGAGATTGTAGGTGTGGCCCTGTTCTAGTTGAAAAAAGCTTATATGTTTAAACCTGATATGGTAATGCTTCTGTGTTGCACCCTCTGCGGAGTGCAATACTATAAGACCTCAGAGAAAACAAGGAAAAGTAGGAAAAAATGAATATATACTTGCTTTATGTGCTGGTATTCAGTATATGCGGCGGCACAGTGGTGTAGTGGGTAGCACTCTCGCCTAGCAGTAAGAAGGGTCGCTGGTTCGAATCCCGACCACGACACTACCTGCCTGGAGTTTGCATGTTCTCCCTGTGTCTGCGTGGGTTTCCTCCGGGTACTCCGGTTTCCTCCCACACTCCCAAGACATGCTAGTAGGTTAATTGGATCCTGTCTAAATTGTCTCTAGTATGTATGAATGTGAGTCAGGGACCTTAGATTGTAAGCTTCTTGAGGGTGTAGGGACTGATGTGAATGCATAATGTATATGTAAAGCGCTGCGTAAATTGACGGCGCTATATAAGTACCTGAAATAAATAAATAAATATATGCACCCTCTGCAAGGTGCAGTGCCTTATAATTATATTCAATGTGTTGCACCCTCTGCTGGATGCAACAAATTGCGAAAGAGGCTTTTTGAGAGAGTAATTGATCATTTCACTCAATGAAATAAGCCAGGTTGATGGAAATCAAGAGGTAAGAGAATATGGCACCTATGATAGAAATATGCTATTGTGTTACACCCTCTGCACAGTGTGTCTCTGAACCAGTGCAGTTACCTTTTAATATTAAACACAATTTACTGGTGAAATATCAAGAGGGAAGTATAAACAAAACCTTCATTTCAAATTGTATTGGTGTTGTACCCTCAGCCAGTCTGGGATGCACTGTGATAGTAAAATATTGTTTCAATGTTGCTGTTGGCAAAACATTTTTGTAAATGTGTTGTACCCTCAAGTAAAAAATGGTGTTGAAGTGAATTAAATAAGTGTTGGTGCAATGATAGAATATATGAATTCAAAAATTGTTGCTTGACGTGTTATGCCCTCTGGCAGGTGCATTCACAAAATTAATGTTTACATTCATTTTTATTTTTTTATTTTTCATCATATCGGCAGTTTGATCTGCCTAGATCATATACTCCTAATCCTATAAACTATAATCCTCAGGAGTTTCTATCTCTGATCCACCTACCATGAAGGATCTCTTCTACAGCTACAGAAGTCTCACTTCTTATGGTACATTTTTCATGGTGGAAAAATGTAAAATGTGAGGAGCATGACCCCCCCCCCCCCCTTATAATGCCGGGTACAGGATGAGGGAGTTGGGATTTTGGGTGCGGTGATCTCTCCTTTACGTTCCCTTGGAGAACATAAAATGGTGAATGAGGCAGTCTGCTTTTGCCGGTGTTTTATCTCAGCGCTCTACTGATTAAATTGTTTTCGGTGGAGTTCTTGGGGGGGTCGCTCAAGTTTGTGCCTGAAAAAGTGGATTCCTGCCTGAGGAGTAAGTATGGCGCTCCGAGAGAGTGAGAGCCAACGCTCGCTTGTGGAGATTAACAGCTAAAATTTCAGCTAATGCCTTGAGGGAGTAACATCTGACCCTCGTCCTATGAAGAGCAACGCCGTACCAAATCTCCCAATTAGCCCACCTGTTGGCAAAAAGATTTTACATGACTGGATGCCTAATGACTGGATTATCTGCAGATTCCTCATAGCTCTCTGTATGGTTTATGTACATATGAGGGTCTCACCTTGCTGCCCTCCAGTCAGATACCCGGTTATGTCTAGTGAAGGACAGAAGGACACTGAGTTCTGGTGCCGATTCCCCGTACCTTCCGTGTATAGTTTCTGTACATATGACTCTCTCCTTTTTTTCTCCTCTCTCCTTTTTCTCTTCTCTCTCCTTTTTCTCTTCTCTCTCCTTCTCCTCCATTCACCCTCCTCACATACCTGGTTGGTACAAGTTCTGCCCCTCTGGTGCAACACAAATGCCTTCCTGCTAGACCACATCCTCTACCGCAATGACCACGCTATAGTTTTTCCCCCTATGAGCCACGCCCACACCTGGTGCATAGACCCTGCAAATTCCATTGCATGTAGACTTGGATAAGAAGGAAGGAGCGCTGGCGTCATGAGAATTGCAACTTCATAGTAGCAACCTGTACATCAAGCCAACGCGTTTCGGGCAAATAGACTCCCCTCTTCTTCAGGGCTGTTGCTGTCTACTACTTGATGGGGAAAAATTTCCATAAACGGCTATGTTGGATCAAGATTTCAGAAAACAGGATGGCAATGCTGCCAAAACATCAGAGCTCACCAGCTTCTGCTTTCTAACACAGCCCCCAGCAGATGTGTACCCAAGCACTAAAATCTCATTCTTAATAAGTCCATGTTATTTTCACCTTTTCATTAAAATACCTGGTTGTCCTGCCCTGAAGATTCTTGTTCAGGCACTTCCTGGTATGGGTTTATGGGTGTCTCCTGGTGGCCCTGCCCACAAGGTTCTTGTTAGGGCACTTCCTGGTATGGGGTGATGGGTGTTTTTTGGTGGTCCTGCTGGGAAGGTTTTTGTTTGGGCACTTCCTCTTATGGGGTGATGGGTGTCTCCTGGTGGTCCTGCTAGGAAGCTTCTTGTTTGGGCATTTCCTTTTATGGCGTGATGGGGGTCTCTTGGTGGTCCTGCCCTGAAGGTTCTTTGAAGGTTCTTATTTGGACACTTCATGGTATTGGGTGATGTGTGTTGCTCATTGTGAAGCTGTAGGAACTTAAACCAAGTGGAACTTTTCTAAGTGGTGAGTTAAAAACCAGAGGGAGAGTGAACAAGTCTTACTTGTTTGCTGGGAAGCATTTTTGGGGCTTTTCCTTTTAGCTTTGCAATCACCTTTTTTCTGTCACTTTTTAAATAGCTTTTTTTTTTTTTTTTTTCTTTGGTTCCTTCAGGCTATTAATTAGGGGGAGGGGGTAATTGCTAACAGGTGCCTGCAGTCTATATAACTGTGTGTAGGACTCATCCTGAGCCTGCTCATTGCGAAGCTGTAGGAACTTAAACCAAGTGGAACTTTTCTAAGTGGTGAGTTATAAACCAGAGTTTAAAACAGGAGATTATAACAGGGGTCATAGTACCTGTGTAGTGTGAGTATCTGAGTGTTGTCTGAGTAGTGTGTGTGGATCGTTAGTACTTGTGTATTGTGTACTGTATACTTGAGTATTTCGAGTGCACGTAGGTCTGCGACTGTTCTGCGAGTGCACGTAGGTCTGTGAGTACCCGTGTATTGTCTTGTTGTGTACCTGTGTATTGTCTTGAGTATTAGTGCCAGGAAGCTAGCTGTTAGGTAATTTGGACAGGGTAAAATCCCCAATCCTCACTAAATTTAATAGGTACGATGCCCGGCGGGTGTGGAGAGGCGACTCTTTGTACATCTTGCCGCATGTATGCGTTCCTTGATCATCCGATCGAGGGCGAATACTGCTGTGCAAAATGTAAGCACATTGTTTCCCTGGAAGCCCAGGTTCTGAATCTGGGGAAGCAACTGTCAGCACTGAGAAGTCCCTCCATACTAAAGGTGAGCCAGGAACGTACACGGCAGGTGCTGGCAGGGGCCAGCACAGAGGCGGGTGGAGACAAAGAGGTGCAGGCACTAGCAAAGAGTAGATGAGTGACAGTCAGGAGGGGTAGAGGGGGAAGTGCCAGGGAGGCCAAACCAGGACTGGAGCATCCCAATAAGTACGCTACTTTGAGTGACATTGGTGAAACCAGTCAGGGACCAGCACTGCTGGAGCTGAGGGACTCTCCTAGCTGCCGGGGGAAGAACTCCTCCAGTGAGAGTGGGGGGGGCAGCAAAGGGAAAGGAAAGACAGATTCTGGTGGTAGGGACTCAATTCTTGGAAGGACAGAGAGGGCAATCTGTAACCAAGACCTGAAGCTCCGAACAGTATGTTGTCTACCGGGCGCTCAGGTTCGGCACATCACGGATCTTGTGGACAGATTACTGGGAGGGGCTGGGGAAGACCCGGCTGTCATGGTGCACGTTGGCACCAATGACAAAGTCAGAGGCAGATGGAGTGTCCTAAAGAACGATTTTAGGGACTTAGGAGCTAAATTGAGGAAAAGGACCTCCAAGGTAGTATTCTCAGGAATATTACCGGTACATCGAGCCACACCAGAAAGGAAGAGGGAGATTAGGGAAGTAAACAAGTGGCTGAAGAGCTGGTGTAGTAAGGAGGGGTTTGGGTTCCTGGAGGACTGGGCCGACTTCTCAGTCGGTAACCGGTACTATAGAAGGGACGGACTGCACCTAAATGAGGAGGGTGCAGATCTGCTGGGAATGAAGATGGCCAAAAAGTTAGAGGGGTTTTTAAACTAGGCGATGGGGGGAGGGTCCAGAGGCAGAGATAGCCAGCGCGGAAGATATTCCAGAGGGTAGTATTGGGGGCATTAGTGGCAGGTTAACCAAAGCACAAAAACACAAGGTGAGTATAGTAGCAAGTCCTAGTTGCAATCTCGAAACACCCAATACGAGGACAATATGCGACCGGTCTAAACTATGTGGCATGTTCACCAATGCCAGGAGCATGGCAGACAAGATGGGTGAACTAGAGATACTGTTGTACGAGGAGGATTTGGATTTTGTGGGAATTTCAGAGACCTGGTTCAACAGCTCTCATGATTGGCTGGCAAACATTCAAGGGTATACCCTTTACCGCAAGGATAGGGAGGGTAAAAAAGGGGGAGGGGTATGCCTATATATCAAGAATAATGTACAAGTGAATGTGAGAGATGACATCACTAAGGGAGCTAGGGAGGAGGTGGAATCCTTATGGGTAGAGCTCCAAAGGGATGAAGCTAAGGGGAAAATAATACTGGGAGTATGCTATAGGCCCCCTAACCTGAGGGAGGAAGTGGAGATGGATCTCCTATCACAAATTGGATTAGCAGCAAGGATGGGAAGTGTTGTCATAATGGGGGATTTTAATTATCCAGACATAGACTGGGTGGAGGGAACCGCGCATTCATTTAAGGCTCGCCAATTCCTTAATGTCTTGCAGGACAATTTTATGGGTCAGATGGTAGACGCACCAACTAGAAATAAAACATTACTGGATCTACTTGATTACCAACAATACAGACCTAATCACGGATGTGGAAATACGGGGCAATTTAGGTAACAGCGATCACAGGTCAATTAGTTTCAGTATAAATCACACAAATAGGAAACATGAAGGGAACACAAAGACACTGAATTTCAAAAGAGCCAACTTCCCTAAGCTACAAACCTTGCTAAAAGGCATAAACTGGGATAAAATATTAGGAACAAAGAATACGGAGGAGAGATGGGTTTGCTTTAAGAGCATATTAAATAAGGGCATTAGCCAATGTATCCCATTGGGTAATAAATTTAAAAGAGCGAACAAAAGTCCTGGATGGCTTAACTCCAATGTAAAAATGCATATAAAAGCAAAGCAGAAGGCCTTCAAAAAATACAAGGTTGAGGGATCATCCTCAGCATTCAGACTTTATAAAGAATGCAACAGGAAATGTAAGGGTGCAATTAGGACGGCTAAGATAGAACATGAAAGACACATAGCGGAGGAGAGCAAAAAAAATCCCAAGAAATTCTTTAAGTATGTAAACAGTAAAAAAGGGAGGACAGACCATATTGGCCCCATAAAGAATGAGGAAGGACATCTGGTTACAAAGGATGGGGAGATGGCAAAGGTATTGAATTTATTCTTCTCCTCAGTCTTCACGAGTGAATCCGGGGGCTTCAGTAACCAAAACTGCAGTGTTTATCCTCATGACACAACACAGGAAGCACCTCCATGGTTAACAGAGGACGGAATTAAAACTAGACTTGAGAAACTTAACATTAATAAATCACCGGGACCAGATGGCTTGCATCCAAGGGTACTTAGGGAACTCAGTCAAGTGATTGCCAGACCGTTGTTCCTCATTTTTACAGATAGTCTACTGACTGGAATGGTACCAGCTGATTGGAGAAAAGCCAATACAGCACCAATATTTAAAAAGGGCCCAAAATACATCCCTGGGAATTACAGACCAGTTAGCCTAACATCAATAGTATGTAAACTCTTGGAGGGGATGATAAGGGACTATATACAAGATTTTAGTAATAAGAACGGTATCATTAGCAGTAATCAGCATGGATTCATGAAGAATCGTTCTTGCCAAACCAATCTATTAACCTTCTATGAGGAGGTGAGTTGCCATCTAGATAAAGGAAGGCCCGTAGACGTGGTGTATCTGGATTTTGCAAAAGCATTTGACACCCTTCCCCATAAACGTTTACTGTACAAGATAAGGTCCATTGGCATGGACCATAGGGTGAGTACATGGATTGAAAACTGGCTACAAGGGCGAGTTCAGAGGGTGGTGATAAATGGGGAGTACTCGGAATGGTCAGGGGTGGGTAGTGGGGTTCCCCAGGGTTCTGTGCTGGGACCAATCCTATTTAATTTGTTCATAAACGATCTAGAGGATGGGATAAATAGTTCAATCTCTGTATTTGCAGATGATACTAAGCTAAGCAGGGCAATAACTTCTCCGCAGGACGTGGAAACCTTGCAAAAAGACCTGAACAAATTAATGGGGTGGGCAACTACATGGCAAATGAGGTTCAATGTAGAAAAATGTAAAATAATGCATGTGGGTGGCAAAAATATGAATGCAATCTAAACACTGGGGGGAGAACCTCTGGGGGAATCTAGGATGGAAAAGGACCTGAGGGTCCTAGTAGATGATCGGCTCAGCAATGGCATGCAATGCCAAGCTGCTGCTAACAAAGCAAACAGAATATTGGCATGCATTAAAAGGGGGATCAACTCCAGAGATAAAACGATAATTCTCCCGCTCTACAAGACTCTGGTCCGGCCGCACCTAGAGTATGCTGTCCAGTTCTGGGCACCAGTCCTCAGGAAGGATGTACTGGAAATGGAGCGAGTACAAAGAAGGGCAACAAAGCTAATAAAGGGTCTGGAGGATCTTAGTTATGAGGAAAGGTTGCAAGCACTGTACTTATTCTCTCTGGAGAAGAGACGCTTGAGAGGGGATATGATTTCAATTTACAAATACTGTACTGGTGACCCCACAATAGGGTTAAAACTTTTTCGCAGAAGAGAGTTTAACAAGACTCGTGGCCACTCATTAAAATTAGAAGAAAAGAGGTTTAACCTTAAACTACGTAGAGGGTTCTTTACTGTAAGAGCGGCAAGGATGTGGAATTCCCTTCCACAGGCGGTGGTCTCAGCGGGGAGCATTGATAGCTTCAAGAAACTATTAGATAAGCACCTGAATGACCGCAACATACAGGGATATACAATGTACTACTGACACATAATCACACACATAGGTTGGACTTGATGGACTTGTGTCTTTTTTCAACCTCACCTACTATGTAACTATGTAACTATGTGTTTCCTATCGGTCGTGCCCAGAAGGTTCTTGTTTGGGCACTTCCTGCCTTGGGGTAATGAGTGTCTTCTGGTGGTCCTGCCAGGGAGGTTCTTGTTTAGGCACTTCCTGCTATGGGATAATGGCGGTCTCCTGGTGGTCCTGCCCTGAAGGTTCTTTTATGGGGACTTCCTACTATGGGGGGAGGGCTGCCTCTTAATCATTTTGAAATGCTGGATCTAAACCTAGTACAAGTCTGCATTGACTGCCCTGGGAGGAAGCTCAGACATAATGTAACGGTGAAGCCACAAATGTAGTAAGGTCAGGCTGAGAATTGGTCACTGACACCATTTGTGTTCCAGTGTAATCAGATTACAGGACTGTTTAGGTTTGAGGGTCTCATCACTCCCCAGCTCTGCGGTCTACTTTCTGCTTGCAACAACACGTTCCTTTCCAAGTAACCTGATTGTGGTTTCTCTTGCTAGTTACTCACTATCTCAGTCAATATCAGTTTGGCCACCGGAGAATGCCGTAGGACTGGCCTAATGCTGGTTCCAGCTGCCTCCAGGGCCTGTTATCCGTTATTGGTAGGAGAATGGGGCTCAGTTTGGGATAATTTCATCCCTCTGAGGAGTCCTAATGACGTTAGTTATCTCCATCAGAGCCGCAGTCTGTTAGTTCTCTCCGCTTCCTCCATTTTATTTCTGCACACTAAGCAAACCCGGCGGCTGCTGCGGCCCCTTTCTAGTGCCATGATTCCATATAATAGATGAGTTGTGATCCTCAGACAGACATGCTGTGGATGTAAGCAGAATATTATCTCTCCTATTCCTATCCCCTGCGGAGTGTTTGACTCTCGGCAGGATGGATCTTATGAGGTGCATTAGGCTCATTATTGTCTGTACACGACACATGTTCTATCCGGAATTATTCTCCTCCTCCAATGTACTGTGTGTCAGAGCAATCTGTATACCTAGAGGAAGAAATCTACAGTCTTCCAATGCTAGGAATGCTAGCTGCCTGGCTGTCATTCTAATCCGTGGGCTTCAGTGTTTTCATCATCAATAACCCAGAATAAGTGGGAGGCCGTGAAGTCACAACTAATCTGTGTCCTTGTTCCTGGTCATCCATGCGGAGAGAATGGAGGGCGTTGTATCGGCATGCCATCCGGGCACAAAGCATCTGAAGAATGCAGATTTCCCTAACATATAAATTCTGAACCGTCGCATCTATGTGGATTTTATAAACCTTTCCAGCACTCAGTCCAGCCAGTCGGCACACAAATATCTCATAAAACAGTTGTAACATTTTAAATAGGAACTCCAGGCTCCTACAGAATAAAATAATTAAGTCAGCATCGGCAGCTACAAATACTGTAGCTGCTGACTTTAAATATAAGGAAATTTTCTTGTCTCAGGATCCAGTACTGTGCTCACCCGAGACGTTTCTTCAATCAGCTTAGGGGTGCAGGTTCCGGCATCTCTAGTAAGGGAAACAGGAAGTGAAGTCTTGCAGATTCACAGCCTGTTTTCTACTGTGCATGCGTTAGTCAAGATGCGCCTTGTGAATGGGCCTGTAGTCTTCTGGGACCTGTGATGTGTCCCAGAAGACTTCGGGGGAGGGGGGGGGGGGTTGAACATCCAGCTCAGTTCACCGCAGTGATCTGAGCCGGAAGTGGGAGAGAGTACCTGTCAAAACTGTCGGTCGGTCTTGTCCTTGTATGTTGGTTGTGTGGCTGTAGGTTGGCTGTGTGGTTGTACGCCGGTTGGCCTTGTCCTTGTATATTAGTTGTGTGGTTGTAGGTTGGCCTTGTGGTTGTACATCGGTGGGTCTTGTCCCTGTATGTTGGTTGTGTGGCTGTAGATTGGCCGTGTGGTTGTACATCAGTGGGCCTTGTCCTTGTATATTGGTTGTGTGGCTGTAGGTTGGCCATGTGGTTGTACATCGGTCGGTCTTGTCCCTGTATATTGGTTGTGTGGCTGTAGGTTGGCCGTGTGGTTGTACATCGGTTGGTTGTGTGGCTGTAGACCGGCCCCCGTGGCTGTACATTGGTGGGCTGTGTCCCTGTATATTGGTTGTGTGGATGTAGGTCAGTGGTGTCAGTCATCCCACCAGTGCTGGGTGGAGTCATTCTTGGGTGACATAACTTCCAGTATTACCAACTAGATTTCTTTGCTTAGATGGCAGCATATAATACAGATGATGGTCATCGCACCCCAGAGATGTCTTAATGTAACAGCTCTGTATGCAGCTACAACCTCCACAGACATTCAGCACAGAGATGGTGTGGCCCTGACACCCTATACATGGAAATATCCATAAAGCAGATTTGTGTGAATTCTTCATGGCCACAGCTGGAAGGGTGTATCGAGTCAAATGGCTCAGCCAATGTAAGCTATGAGGTGCCATTTCTCTATTCCAGTCCTCTGTATTCTAACACATGGTATGGTTTACTCCATTGGAGGGTCCTCATACCCAGGAGAGCTGTGAGGGATGGAGGCCACCAAATCCCGGGTGTGCAGGCCTGGAAATGGTCTGTGTAATATTTGGCGTTTTGTAGACGACCTGACGTGGGGGGCGATCAGTACGAGTACATGTTGGCGGGGGCGGTTAGTACGAGTACATGTCATCGGGGGTGGTTAATATTAAAGACTATGTCCTTACATGAAACTCCATTCCCCCCTCCCCAAACTCTTGTATTTGGTCAAATGAATCAGGTCCTGTCTCGTCATGTATCTCTGCCATCTCTTCTCAGGTACTTGGATCAGATTGAAGATTTGGAAGCCACAGACACAGAGGACACCCAGCTGAACTATGGCATTGTTGTGGACTGTGGCAGCAGCGGCTCCCGCGTGTTTGTCTACTTCTGGCCGCCACACAATGGCAATCCACATGACCTGCTGGACATTAAACAGATGAGGGATCGCAGCAGCAAGCCTGTGGTGAAGAAGATTAAACCAGGTACTCTTCTCAGAGGTATAGGTTTATCTGTGCTGCTTGTAGGGATAATTGAGCCCCGACAGAGGTATAGGTTGGACTCTGCTGCTTGTAGGGATCATTGAGCCCTGATAAGGTGCACACATGCCATCTTCTGGGGACATTTAGATGAAGTGGCAAGAGATGGTCAGTTGTCGGAGTATTGGACAAAATGCTGAAGATGTTTTATTTGACGTGTTCGGAGATGTTGCATCCTGTAGGGGGTTATAGGTGATGAAATGAAGCTATTTTAATCCTCCTCCCTTTCTTCCTAGAATCCTTATGGCTAATGAACAGCTGTGAAGTCCGTTTCTATGTTATGTCTTTTATCACTTACAGTTAGCTGAAGATTACTTTGTAGAAAATGAGAATCACTATGTTACCAATTTATTTTATCGGATTATCATTGATGGGTATCTGCTGCCACCTAGAGACTGTTCTGTGAACAGATGGAAAAATGGCATTGATTATGCTGTGGACTTTAGGAGTCACGTTCAAAGTGCGGCAGAGCTGGCGGTGGGGTTGGCGTTGCGGCGGTGGCAACGGCGCTGTGGCAGAGCTGGCGGTGGGGGGCGGCGGTGTGGCAGAGCTGATGGTGCGGCGGTGTGGCAGAGTTGGCGGTATGGCAGATCTGGCGGTGGTGTGGCGGTGTGGCAGAGCTGGAGGTGTGGCAGAGTTGGCGGTGTAGCAGGTCTGGCGATGGGGGCGGTGGTGTAGCAGGTCTGGCGATGGGGGCGGTGGTGCGGCAGGTCTGGCGGTGGGGGCGGCGGTGCGGCGGAGCTGCCGGTGGGGGCGGCGTTGCGGCGGAGCTACCGGTGGGGGCGGCGGTGCGGCGGAGCTGCCGGTGGGGGCGGCGGAGCTGCCGAGCTGCCGGTGGGGGCGGCGGTGCGGCAGAGCTGGCGGTGGGGGCGGCGGTGCGGCAGAGCTGGCGGTGGGGGCGGCGGTGTGGCAGAGCTGGCGGTGGGAATAGCGGTGTGGCCTTGCTGGTGGTGGAGATGGCAGTGCTGGCGTTAGGGTTGGTGGTACAGCAGTGCTGGAGTTTGTGGTGCGGTGAGGAAGGGGGTGTGGCAGAGCTGGCGGTGGGGTTTAGCAGTGTTTGCATTTCTGAGGTTCACTAACTGTGAGTAGTTTATCGGCATTCATCTCAGATTGTCCGCACCGTACACTGTAAATGAATATGGCATTTTCTCGGTGAGCACACATGGTTAAGGTTAATGCTTGTTGAACCTTCTACTCATACTAATAGAAAGCTATTACTTTGCAGGCATCTCCACCGTCTCACAGACACCGGAAAAGGCCAGCGATTACATCCACCCACTTCTGAGTTATGCTGCATCCTACATCCCAAAGACGAAGCACAAGGAGACCCCACTATACGTCCTGTGTACAGCCGGCATGAGAGTTCTGCCAGAGAGGTGAGACCTACCTACAACCATCAATATGTCTGACCAGCTTTAGTAGGGAGGGAAGGGAACATTATAGGGAATGCTGATTCTGCTATTAATAGTTTGCCTAGTTATTGGCCAGTGTGAGAGATTGTGTTGTATAATATTTGGTAGGATTGCAGAAACTGCATTAATGATTTGCACCCCTCAGTCAGCAGGCAGCCATCCTTCAAGATCTGGTGAAGGACGTTCCTCAGGATTTTGATTTTCTGTTCTCCGATGCCCATGCCGAGGTGATCTCTGGAAAACAAGAAGGTACAGTAATAAAGGTTCATGCCAATAGAGATTGAAATAAGTGTTTGCCACACTGTCCTCCTGTACCCCCACCATAAGCCCCGCAGTCCCCCGCACATCCCCTGGGAAGGGGACACGTGGATGTTGAAGAAGCTCTGCACTGGTGATGGTCCATTGCTCAGAGACTTGGGTTTGATTGGGAAGAGCCAGTGAACGGGACATGAGATGGGTGTACATGCGTTGTAGAAATTGTCTTTGCATCATTGTGGGGGAAGGGGGGGGGTGAATTTTGTAGTTTTGGTCTGCACCTCTTACTTGCGATCATCTGGCAGCAAAGCCACCCAGTCCATTGGCAGATCATCATGGAATGTGGAGGAGTATTACTGGCAGGCCACTGTCCCTCCAATCCGAAGATTAGAACATGGTCAGAGTTTAGTTCTGCTTTACCTGTCAGTTGTTGGCCCCTGGTTGTCACGTACCATAATGGCCTCAGCGGGGCCCAGAAAATGAAGAGCTGTCCTTCTAGAACTCTGCACTCTCTCAGTAATTGGCAGACCTTCAAGCAGAGGGGGAAGGGTCAGGTCTGGGTCCTCTAATATCTTCATATGATGTTAGATGTGATTCCAGGAAAGTTGTAGAATTAAATCAGAATCTATGAGAGCCCTCCCCTGACAACCATTACTAGCAATGAGGGTCTCTGTAAAGGGCGCAGTGGAGGGGGGGAGGGCGGAGCGCAGGATGAGAGTATAGGAGTGGGGGGGGGGGGGGTACAGCATGAGAGTATACGAGTGGGCACAGCAGTATAGGAGAATTGGCGCAGCATGGGAGTATAGGAGTGGGCACAGCAGTATAGGAGAATTGGCGCAGCATGGGAGTATAGGAGTGGGCACAGCAGTATAGGAGAATTGGCGCAGCATGGGAGTATAGGAGTGGGCACAGCAGTATAGGAGAGTGGGGGCAGCATGGGAGTGTAGGAGTGGGCACAGCAGTATAGGAGAGTGGGGGCAGCATGGGAGTATAGGAGTGGGCGCAGCAGTATAGGTTTGGGGGGAGCAGCATGGGAGTATAGGAGTGGGCACAGCAGTATATGAGTGGACACAGCATGGAAGTAGTATAAGTGTGGGGGGCGCAGCATAGGAGAGTGGGCGCAGCATGGGAGTATAGGAGTGGGCGCAGCAGTATGGGTGTGGGGGGTGCAGCATGGGGAGTATAGGAGTGGGCACAGCAGTATAGGAGAGTGGGCGCAGCATGGGAGTATAGGAGTGGTCGCAGCAGTATAGGTGTGGGCAGCATGGGAGTATAGGAGTGGACGCAGCATGGAAGTAGTATAGGTGTGGGGGGCGCAGCATGGGAGTATAGGAGTGGGCGCAGTATAGGAGAGTGGGCGCAGCATGGGAGTATAAGAGTGGGAAAGGAGAGGGCACAGGATAGCAGCATGGGAGTATAGGAGTGGGCGCAGCAGTATAGGTCTGGGGGGTGCAGCATGGGAGTACAGGAGTGGGGAGTGCAGCATGGAAGTATAGGAGAGTGGGCGCAGCATGGGAGTATAGGAGCGGCCACAGCAGTATAGGAGAGTGGGCGCAGCATGGGAGTATAGGAGTGGGCACAGCAGTATAGGAGAGTCGGCGCAGCATGGGAGTATAGGAGTGAGCGCAGCAGTATAGGTATGGGGGGAGCAGCATGGGAGTATAGGAGTGGGGGCACAGTATGGGAGTATAGGAGTGGGCACAGCAGTATAGGAGAGTGGGCGCAGCATGGGAGTATAGGAGTGGGCACAGCAGTATAGGAGTGGGGGGCGCAGCATGGGAGTATAGGAGTGGGCACAGTATAGGAGAGTGGGCACAGCATGGGAGTATAGGAGTGGGAAAGGAGAGGGCACAGGATAGCAGCATGGGAGTATAGGAGTGGGGGCACAGTATAGGTGTGGGGGACGCAGCATGGGAGTATAGGAGTGGGCACAGTATAGGAGAGTGGGCACAGCATGGGAGTATAGGAGTGGGAAAGGAGAGGGCACAGGATAGCAGCATGGGAGTATAGGAGTGGGGGCACAGTATAGGTGTGGGGGACGCAGCATGGGAGTATAGGAGTGGGCGCAGCATGGGAGTATGGGTTTCTAGGTGGATAAAGTAAAACTTTTATTTCTTGGTCTTGGTGTGATGCGGTACTATTCATTCTAAACGGCATCCCAGCACACCTTGCTATGCACAATTCATTACCTTGTAGTACCATATTTTGGAAACACGCAGTGTGTTGGGGTGTCACATCCCTGGCGCACATTGTGGCCACATGGCTGCTGGCGTGAAGAAGACCTGATGGTATGAAGGTCCCAACTCTGGTCAGCTTTTGTATGATTACTGTTACAATTCTATACAAAATGTAAACAGTTTTTTGTTTGTGTTTGATTTTGTAGGAGTCTATGCGTGGATCAGTATAAATTCTGTTCTTGGACGGTTTGATCATGTCATAGATGGTGAGTCAGTAATTCATCAAATTTACACTAATTCAGTAAGCGCTCATTACACTCCTCCTAAGCACCTTGGCAGGGTTTGACCAGGGTGGGTGCACTGTAGGAGTCGGTGGCGTATAGAAGTGGGAGGAGTGTAGGGATGGGCGGAGTATTGGGCGCAGTACAAGCCCGATGCAGAGATTCCCCACTTCTCAGAAAAGGAAGTGCAGCTTCTCCAATTTCATCTCCAGCAGCAGGACACGGGGCTTTGGTTTCCTGCCCCTCACCCTAAACCTAACCGTAATGTAACCCTTGGCACTGCTAACTTATCACCAAAAGCAAACATTTCACCTGATGGGCCTGACCGTATGCAGAAAGTGTTTCCATCCAAAGCTTCTAGTCCCAGAAGAAGGACTAATGACAACGAATGATCCAGAAGAAGTGAAGGGTATGGACAGAGATGGAAGTAAAAACCTGAAGAAAAACAGAGCTTTATAGGGGGTGCAGGAGGTTGTACCTTAATGTGGTTAGGATTACAGGCTCTAACAACAAATAATACATAATTCTTGTGCCCTGTACAAACGATCGGATTTGCCGACAACAAAATCCATGTTTTTTTTTTTCCGACGGATGTTGGCTCAAACTTTTCTTGCATACACACGGTCACACAAATCTTGTCGGAAATTCCGAACGTCAAGAACGCGGTGACGTACAACACATACGATGAGCCGAGAAAAATTAAGTTCAATAGCCAGTGCGGCTCTTCTGCTTGATTCCGAGCATGCGTGAAATTTTGTGCGTCGGAATTGTGTACACACGATCGGAATTTACGGATTTTGTTGTCGGAAAATTTGAGATCCAGATCTCAAATTTTGTGTGACGGAAATTCCGATGGAAAGCTTCCGATAGAGCCTACACACGGCTGGAATTTCCGTCAACAAGTTCCCATCGAACATTTTCCGTCGGAAAATCCGACCGTGTGTACGGGGGATTAAATTGGTTGTAAACCCCCCCAATTGGCACTTTTGCCTATAGGTAAGCCTATAGCCATAGACACGGACAGGGCGGCTCGGGAGTGAGCCGGCTCGAGTGGCCCTACAGAAAGCGACTTTCTATGGGGGCACTTGGAGGGAGGAGCCAGGAGCACTGGAGGGGGGACCCCAGAAGAGGAGGATTGGGGCCGCTCTGTGCAAAGCCATTACACAGAGCAGGTAAGTCTGACATGTTTATTATTTTATATAAAAAAAAAAAAAGCTTTACAGTCGCTTTAAACAAAGAAAATTATATTCCAGTAGTCCCTTCTATTGCTCCGCTTCCTCCAAATTTCCAGATTCTATACTATTCTCTAGCGCTTCTCCAAGGGGGTTATCCGATGTGGGGAGGAGCCATGAGAGCCACCGAGGGACCCCAGAAGAGGAGGTTCGGGGCCACTCTGTGCAAAATGAGCTGCACAGTGGAGGTAAGTATGATATGTTTGTTATTTCAAAAAAAAAAAATAAATAAAAGGCCTTTACAGTCATTGTAATGTCAATGTAACCTGTATGTTGCTGTAGAAGAACACGCCAAGCATGGTAATACCTGATGGCAGTGATATGTCTGATGTACTAATGGCCTTCCTCTGTACATCCAGTAAGCGGATTGTTGCGTTCTTTAGATGAAGATGCCGTGGTCTCTGTGACGATCGGTACCCAGGAGGAAGCCATCATCCGTAAGAGAACTGTCGGCATTATAGACATGGGTGGCGGCTCACTCCAGATCGCCTACGAGGTTCCGAAAACCATGACCTTCCCATCTGCAGAGCACGTATGTATCTTTATCCCCTTCACAGATCACTGGAGAAAAGACCAAATGGTTCAGACATCCAGGAAATGTCATCTCTTGTCTTCTAGGAGGAAGTGGCCAAACAGATGTTGGCTGAGTTCAACTTGGGGTGTGATCTGCAACATACAGAACACGTCTACCGGGTCTTCGTCACCACCTTCATGGGCTTCGGGGGGAACTTTGCTCGGCAGCGATATGAAGACATGGTTTTCAATGATACTATGGCAAAAAACAGGTGAGACGTATGTGATGAGGGGGGGAAGTTGTCTGCATGGAGTATGTATGCCTTTCCTGTGCTTGCATGCTTGAGTTGGCAGAGTAATCAGGTATTCTACCCCATCTGGCCTGTCAAATGCTCACAGTGGCCACGGGGGAAGAGAAGAGGTGACATATCAACAAATGGGCCACCAGGAAGTTACCTAAATTGCTTCTTCTATTTACAGGTATGCTTTAAAGGATAAGTTCACCTTTTTATAAAAAAATAAATGCACATCACATCTTTTATGCACATCCCGTCTCTTTCTTGTGCCGGGGACGAGCACACCAGTTCTAGCCGGTGTCTCGTGTCCTGATTGGCTAGATTTATAGCAGCGCAGCCATTGGCTCCCGCTGCTGTCAATCAAATCCAATGACCCAGGGGGCGGGGCCGAGTCCGGCATTCGTGTCTATGGACATAAATGCTGGACTCGGGAGCACGGCCAAAAGGTAACCCCCTCCGGAGAGCGCTTCTCCTAGTGGGTTATCTGATGCGGTGAGGAGCCGTGAGAGCCGCCGGAAGACCCCAGAAGAGGATGTTCAGGGCCACTCTGCAAAACGAGCTGCACAGTGGAGGTAAGTATGACATGTTTGTTATTTAAAAACAAAAAACAATCCTTTACAATCACTTTAAGGAACTCAGTCAAGTGATAGCCAGACCATTGTTTATGAACAGTCTACTGACTGGAATGGTACCAGCTGATTGGAGAAAAGCCAATGTAGCACCAATATTTAAAAATGCCAAAATACATTCCTGGGAATTACAGACCAGTTAGCCTAACATCAATAGTATGCAAGCTCTTGGTGGGGTTGATAAGGGACTATATACAAGATTTTAGTAATGAGAACGGTATCATTAGCAGTAATCAGCATGGATTCATGAAGAATCGTTTTTGTCAAACCAATCTTCTAACCTTCTATGAGGAGATGAGCTGCCATCTAGATAAAGGAAGGCCCGTAGACGTGGTGTATCTGGATTTTGAAAAGGAATTAGATACAGTTTCCCATAAACGTTTACTTTACAAACTAGGGTCAGTTGGCATGGACCATAGGGTGAGTACATGGATTGAAAACTGGCTACAAGGGCATGTTCAGAGGGTTGTGATAAATGGGGAGTACTCAGAATGGTCAGGGGTGGGTAGTGTGGTCCCCCAGGGTTCTGTGCTGGGACCAATCCTATTTAATTTGTTCATAAACGACCTGGAGGATGGGATAAACAGTTCAATCTCTGTATTTGCAGACGATACTAAGCTAAGCAGGGCAATAACTTCTCCGCAGGATGTGGAAATCTTGCAAAAAGACCTGAACAAATTAATGGGGTGGGCGACTACATGGCAAATGAGGTTCAATGTAGAAAAATGTAAAATAATGCATTTAGGTGGCAAAAATATGAATGCAATCTATAGACTGGGGGGAGAACCTCTGGGGGAATCTAGGATGGAAAAGGACCTGGGGGTCCTAGTAGATGATAGGCTCAGCAATGGCATGCAATGCCAAGCTGCTGCTAACAAAGCCAATAGAATATTGACATGCATTAAAAAGGGGATCAACTACAGAGATAAAACAATAATTCTCCCACTCTACAAGACTCTGGTCCGGCCGCACCTGGAGGATGCTGTCCAGTTCTGGGCACCAGTCCTCAGGAAGGATGTACTGGAAATGGAGCGAGTACAAAGAAGGGCAACAAAGCTAATAAAGGGTCTGGAGGATTTCGGCTTTGGGGAAAGACTACAAGCATTGACCTTTATTCTGTCTGGAGAAGAGACGCTTGAGAGGGGATATGATTGAAATGTACAAATACCGTACTGGTGACCCCACAATAGGGATAAAACTTTTCCGCGAAAGGGAATTTAAAAAGACTCGTGGCCATTCACTAAAATTAGAAAAAAAGAGGTTTAACCTTAAACTGCGTAGAGGGTTCTTTAGTGTAAGAGCGGTAAGGATGTGGAATTCTCTTCCACAAGCAGTGGTTTCAGCGGGGAGCATCGATAATTTTTTTAAAACTATTTAGATAAGCACCTAAATGACCAGAACATACAGGGATATACAATGTACTATTGACATATAAGTAGGGCTGCAACTAACGATTATTTTCATAATCGATTAGTTGGCCGATTATTGTTTCGATTAATCGGATAATAACCTTAAAAAAAGTGTGGTGTATAATTTAATATGTAAAGTTTAAAAAAAAGGCAATTTATTCTTCAAAATCTATATGCAGTGGTAAATATAAATAATCAACTATATGATTAGGGAGCAAAATCTCTAATCCACTCTGAGAATAACAGACAGAAGAGATATATACTGCATATACTATTGGAGGTTGAATCTGGTAAAAATATCATACTCAGATCACATTTTTTATTTAGACCCCATTCACACCGGGGCACATACAGTGGCTTGCGAAAGTATTCGGCCCCCTTGAACTTTTCAACCTTTTGCCACATTTCAGGCTTCAAACATAAAGATATAAAATTTAAATTTTTTGTGAAGAATCACCAACAAGTGGGACACAATTGTGAAGTGGAACGAAATCTATTGGATATTTTAAACTTTTTTAGCAATTAAAAAACTGAAAAGTGGTGCGTGCAAAATTATTCGGCCCCTTTACTTTCAGTGCAGCAAACTCACTCCAGAAGTTCAGCGAGGATCTCTGAATGATCCAATGTTGTCCTAAATGACTGATGGTGATAAATAGAATCCACCTGTGTGTAATCAAATCTCTGTATAAATGCACCTGCTCTGTGATAGTCTCAGGGTTCTGTTGAAAGCGCAGAGAGCATCATGAAGACCAAGGAACACACCAGGCAGGTCCGTAATACTGTTGTGGAGAAGTTTAAAGGTGGATTTGTATACAAAAAGATTTCCCAAGCTTTAAACATCCCAAGGAGCACTGTGCAAGCGTTCATTTTGAAATGGAAGGAGTATCAGACCACTGCAAATATACCAAGACCTGGCTGTCCCTCTAAACTTTCAGCTCAGACAAGGAGAAGACTGATCAGAGATGCAGCCAAGAGGCCCATGATCACTCTGGATGAACTGCAGAGAACTACAGCTGAGGTGGGAGAGTCTGTCCACAGAACAACAATCAGTCGTACACTGCACAAATCTGGCCTTTATGGAAGAGTGGCAAGAAGAAAGTCATTTCTCAAAGATATCCATAAAAAGTCTTGTCTAAAGTTTGCCACAAGCCACCTGGGAGACACACCAAACATGTGGAAGAAGGTGCTCTGGTCCGATTAAACCAAAATCGAACTTTTTGGCCACAATGCAAAACGATATCTTTGGCGTAAAAGCAACACAGCTCATCACACTCAACACACCATCCCCACTGTCAAACATGGTGGTGGCAGCATCATGGTTTGGGCCTGCTTTTCTTCAGCAGGGACAGGGAAGATGGTTAAAATTGAGGGGAAGATGGATGCAGCCAAATACAGGACCATTCTGGATGAAAACCTGTTGGAGTCTGCAAAAGACCTGAAACTGGGACGGAGATTTATATTCCAACAAGACAATGATCCCAAACATACAGCAAAATCTACAAAGGAATGGTTCACAAATAAACGTATCCAGGTGTTAGAATTGCCAAGTCAAAGTCCAGACCTGAATCCAATCGAGAATCTGTGGAAAGAGCTGAAAACTGCTGTTCACAAACGCTCTCCATCCAACCTCACTGAGCTCGAGCTGTTTTGCAAGGAAGAATGGGCAAGAATTTCAGTCTCTCGATGTGCAAAACTGATAGAGACATACCCCAGGCGACTTGCAGCTGTAATCGCAGCAAAAGGTGGCTCTACAAAGTATTAATGCAAGGGGGCCGAATAATTTTGCACGCCCCACTTTTCATTTTTTTTATTAGTTAAAAAAGTTTCAAAAATCCAAAAGATTTCGTTCCACTTCACAATTGTGTCCTACTTGTTGGTGATTCTTCACAAAAAATAAAAATTTTATATCTTTATGTTTGAAGTCTGAAATGTGGCAAAAGGTTGAAAAGTTCAAGGGGGCCGAATACTTTCGCAAGCCACTGTATAATGTGCCCTGCTCCCACATAATGTGCCCTGCCTCCTTAAAATGTGCCCTGCTCCCACGTAATGTGCCCTGCCTCCATGTAAAAGTTTACTTTAAATGTAATAGTAATGCCTTTTATTACCTCCAGTCTATCAGCCTCCACCTTCTCTGGGTTCAGATGCTGATCTTCCCTGCACAGTCTTTAAAGTCATTTTTTTTAAAAACAAACATGGTATACTTACCTGCTCTGTGTAATGGTTTTGCACAGAGCAGCCCCGATTCTTCTCTTCTGGGGTCCCCCACCAATGCCTCTGGCTCCTCCTGCCTTTAGAGTGCCCCAATAGCAAGCTGCAAATTATAGTATAGTGTGCCCCTATAGCA
Organism: Aquarana catesbeiana; assembly: GCF_042186555.1. Taxonomy (NCBI): domain Eukaryota; kingdom Metazoa; phylum Chordata; class Amphibia; order Anura; family Ranidae; genus Aquarana; species Aquarana catesbeiana. The sequence goes on from NC_133331.1 coordinate 17,239,134, forward strand.
AGGTAAAAAAACTTCTGCTTTTAGACCCACTCACTTCCTGTCCAGGACTACATGTTCCATGAGGCATTGCTCCTCACACATTCACATTTACAAGTTCTCAGGCACTTCCTGACATGTATGGATGGTGCACTGAGCTGTATGTGTGCTGCACTGTATTTCCTGATATGTAAACAAATAATGCATTCTGTATGCAGGCCAATTAATCGGCTGGCTGATTAATCGATTATGAAAATAGTTGACAACTATTTTCATAATCGATTAGTTGTCGATTAATCGATTAGTTGTTTCAGCCCTACATATAAGCACACACGTTGGATTGGATGGACTTGTGTCTTTTTCAACCTCACCAACTATGTGAAGAGTTTTATTCCCTTCCTGAGCTCACATGCTTGGTGCGAACCCTGTTTACATATGTGAGCATGACCTACGAATGCATTCACCACTGCATGTGGGAACAGGGGTGCTTTTTAAAAAAAATGTTTTTATTATTTTTTTTTTTTTTTTAGATTTTTACCCAAAAAAAAGTTTACTTCTGCTCTAGACCAGAAGTGATGTGTCACTCTGGTCCTCCAAGGCTATTGAGGCAATCAGAGACAATCTGGTCTCTGTTAGTCTCAGTGACCAGCCAGCTGCACTGTTGGATCATTTCTTGGGCGTGCCAGATACACCTTGGCCAGAGGCGGGGGGGGGAGGGGGGAATGTCCCCCCTCGCTGCTTCTGAAAGTGATCCAGCAGCTAATGAGCCGCTCTGACTACTTTCATGAGAAGGCCAAATCACCTGCTGAAAAAAAGAAAAATGGGGGTTATGGCTGATGCCCTTAAAAGCAAAAGATAAAAAAAAAAGAGGCCTTGTCTACATGGGACTGGAAGTGACATCATGCTGTTGCTCTGGTCCTCCTAGGAGGCCATCTTTCCTTCACTCATCTATGTACCCAACTGCTGCAATTGTCGGATTAGTTCCCAGAGCTGCCCCTCACTCAGGTAAGCCTGGGAGCCACTGGAAAGCAGGGGGAGGGGAGAGACTCTAAAATGTGCAAGTGTGCTGAATAAGACTGACGCCTGAGGGGGGAAAAAAATGATACCGGAGTTATGACATCTAGCTGCAGCCATGATCCCAGTATTAAACGTCAAAGTAATGCCGTATTTTCCCATTTAGGCAGTCGGCAAGTGGATATAGTACTGACCTGTTGTGATGTGAATGATGTATGTAACAAATGTTGGTGAATGAAGAACCTTTCATATGTCCTATTTGTGTCTATCGTAGTTCTTGAGATATTTTGCTTACAAAGCATTCTTCTTTTAGGATTTCAAAAGATCAGACTGGTGTGAACTCCAACACTCCATTTTTGGACCCATGTTTGCCCGTTGGCCACAAAGACCAGCTCCAGCGACAGAACCTGGACTTCCATATTCTAGGGAAAGGGGATTGGGACAGCTGCCGGCAGCTACTCGAACCGATATTGGCCAAATCAAACGACTCTCAGGCCTATCTGAATGGAGTGTACCAGCCAGTGATTGACTTCTCCAATAGCGAGTTCTATGGGTTTTCCGAGTTCTTTTACTGCACAGAAGACGTGCTGCGTATGGGAGGAATGTACGACAATCAGAAGTTCTCCAAAGCTGCCAAGGTAATGGCCTTAGAAATGACTTAGTCTGCAGATTCTGGAGAGTATGCAACTTCTTAATATGTTCCTTCTGGTCTCCTTCCCAGGATTACTGCAGAATGCCGTGGACCACTTTAAAAGAGCGCTTTAAAAACAATCTCTACTCCTCCCATGCTGACCTGCACCGCCTAAAGTAAGTACACCCTGGAGCTTTCCTGTATGGTACTTCTGAAAGTAAAATTCTTTCTAGGGTGAATGCCATTTTTACATGGCCAACCTGTAAGTGAAAGCTAGTGCCAGAGTCTCAGATGACTTTGAACATCACCCCAAACATCATCATCTCAGGGCTTTAGATTTGTGTGTTCTCACTGTCTCCTTCAGATTTAAGTATGCTTTATTGGCAGGACCAAATACATTTTAGCATTGTCAAAGGAACTGAGGAGTAGTTATGAGTTGAATGTCAAAGGATCTGAGGAGTAGTTATGAGTTAGATGTCAAAGGAACTGAGGAGTAGTTATGAGTTGGATGTCAAAGGAACTGAGGAGTAGTTATGAGTTGGATGTCAAAGGAACTGAGGAGTGGTTATGAGTTGGATGGGGTGGGGGGTGCAAGAAATAAGTCCTATGACATTATTGAGGATAAAGGATAATATAAAGAGAACCTTAACTCTAAGGATTAGAGGGGAGAAGAGGGGGTGGGGGGGGGGGCACGAGTCAGAGTTGTGGGACTGTATCAGGGGAAAGAATAGTATATAAAGATTAGTAGCCGGTGGGTCTATGGGATTTCTTGTGTCCTCCTCAGTTGGTGTTATGCAGCAACACATTCTGCACCTATTTTGATTGTTGGCTCCTCTTATTCTTGTAGAATGGGGAGTTTCTTCCTCTCCTTCACACAAGTCCAGGTTGAGAGTAGAGGGTCTCCGATAATGAGTACCTCTCATTGCTGAGTACTTAGGACATCTTGGTAGGAAGTGGCCTTGTCCTCCTCCTGGGCACGCTGTCTTGTATATTTATAGTGGAGTGTTTCCAGCACCCATTGTCCCTCTCTTACAGGTATCAGTGTTTCAAGTCTGCCTGGGTGCATAAAATTCTCCATGATGGCTTTCATTTTCCACATGACTATCCAAACCTCAGGACTGCCCAGCTGGTATATGACAAGGAGGTTCAGTGGACGCTTGGCGCCATGCTTTACAAGACCCGCTTCCTGCCTCTCAGGTAAATGTGCACCGGTGCGGGATACCTTCTGGTGATTTTTATAAATTTATTATTATTATTTTTTTAAATGACAAACATCTCTATACTTGGAATGGAATTGCACAGAGCAGCCATGAACCTCGCCTTCTCAGGGTTCCCCGCCGGGAAAGCCTGGCTCCTCCTCTCTGTCCAGCGCCCCCCACGGGAAGCTGCTTTCCATGGGAGCACTTGTGCGTGCTCGTCCCCGCTGCTACATCCATTGACACAGGCAGTGGGACTCACGCCCGCCCCCTGCTCCCTCGTCCCTGAAGTTGAATGACATGAGTGGAAGCCAGTGGCTCCTGCTGCTATCGATCTGTCCAATGAGGAGGAAAACAGCCGCAAGAGCGGCTGCTCTCTTGCACATCGCTGGATCGGGCTCATGTAAAAAAAAAAAAAAAAAAAATTTAATTTCTTCATCAGTTTAGACCAATATGTATTCTGCTACATATTTTTAGTAAAAAAAGAAATATCCCAATAACCGTATATTGATTGGTTTGCGCAAAAGTTATACCGCCTACAAACTGGGATATTTTTAATTATTTTAAAAATTTTTTTGGTAGTAATGGCGACGATCAGCGACTTCTAGTGGGACTGCGATATTGCGGCGGACAATCTGACACTTTTTGGGAACCAGTGACATTAATACAGCGATCAGTGCTAAAAAAATAAGTATGCACTGTCGCTGTACTAATGACACTGGCTGGGAAGGGGTTAACATCAGAGGGTGATTAAAGGGTTAACTGTGTGCCTAGCCAGAGTTTTCTAAACTGTGTGAGGTGCTTTTACTAGGAGAAGAGATGGATCCTTGTCCTTGCTTTGCAGAGACACAGAATCCATGCCTTCCCTACTGACAGAATGACAATCTGCCTTGTTTACGTAGGCAGATTGCAGTTCTGTCTCTGTGGCTGACGATCGGCGGGCGACGGCGGACATTGAGTCAGTGGTACCCACTGATTGGCGCACAGCGAGGGCGAGCCACCGGCGATGCACATTTATGCCCCCCTACCCGGAAGTGTGGGATCACATGTGTATATACACGTGATCCTGCGCACAGCGGCCACCCTGTAGCAGTAAAACTACTATAGGGTGGTCGGATAAAAGCATTTTTTTTTTAATCAACATTTCTGCACCTACTTGGCCTTCTGATTTATCAGGAAGCTAACTCATATCTAGGCTGCAGACCCGAGCAACCCTGAGCAAGAAGCATGAATGTATAAAGGAGGATATTTTTCATGTAACTATTCAGTGGACATTTAAGAAAAGTAAGAAGAATTTACTGAAGTAGTGCCAGGGAACAATCGGTTTTCATCCTATAAGCACCTTACCTCCCATCATCCTCCTCCCCTTGTAAATGGATGAGCTGAAAAAGCACCGGAGGCTGGTGGTGGGCGGAGCCAAATGGGCAGAAGACCCTCTTATTGGAGAACATTCATGTGAATATGTCAGGAATGGCAGAGATGAGACCACGGGGGTTTTGGGGGGGGTGTTGGAGGGGGTGACCGGTCACTCTGCTTCATATAGACAGGCCGAGTCCCGTGTCCCCTGGGCAGGAAATGTGGGGCTGATTTTCTGTGAAGATTAGAGGTCTCCTGCTTCTTCCTCCTGTAATTTTTTGACAACAATAGGGCTGCAACTAACGATTATTTTCATAATCCAATAGTTGGCCGATTATTGTTTCAATTAATCGGTTAGTAACCTTAAAAAAAAAAAAAAGTGTGGTATATAATTTAGTTAATATGTAAAGTTTAAAAAATAAAAAAGGCAATTTATTCTTACATATTTCTATGCAGTGGTAAATATAAATAATCAACTATATGGTTAGGGAGCAAAATATCTAATCCACTCTGAGAATAACAGACAGAAGAGATATACTGTATATACTATTAGAGGAGATATACTATATATACTATTAGAGGATATATATACTGTATATACTATTAGAAGAAATCTACTGTATATACTATTAGAGGAGATATACTGTATATACTATTAGAGGAGATATACTGTATATACTATTGGAGGAGATATATACTGTATATACTTTTAGAGGAGATATATACTGTATATACTTTTAGAGGAGATATATACTTTTAGAGGAGATATATACTGTAGATACTATTAGAGGAGATATATACTGTATATACTATTAGAGGAGATATATACTATTAGAAGAAATCTACTGTATATACTATTAGAGGAGATATACTGTATATACTATTAGAGGAGATATATACTGTATATACTATTAGAAGAAATCTACTGTATATACTATTAGAGGAGATATACTGTATATACTATTAGAGGAGATGTATATACTATTAGAGGAGAGATACTGTATATACTATTGGAGGAGATATATACTGTATATACTTTTAGAGGAGGTATATACTGTATATTCTATTAGAGGAGATATACTGTATATACTATTAGAGGAGATATATACTGTATATACTATTAGAGGAGATATATACTGTATATACTATTAGAAGAAATCTACGTATATACTATTAGAGGAGATATATACTGTATATACTATTAGAGGAGATATATACTGTATATACTATTAGAAGAAATCTACTGTATATACTATTAGAGGAGATATATACTGTATATACTATCAGTGGAGATATATACTATTAGAAGAGATATACTGTATATACTATTAGAGGAGATATATACTGTATATACTATTAGAAGAGATATATACTGTATATACTATTAGAGGAGAGATATACTGTATATACTATTAGAGGAGATATACTGTATATACTATTAGAGGAGAGATATACTGTATATACTATTAAAGGGTGCATCTGGTATATATCATCAGACTCAGAGATCACATTTTTTTTATTTAAAAAAACAAACAATGTCTTCCCTCAAAAAAAAAATGTAATTTTAAGAACGTTCGTTCGATTTTCTAATAGTTAGTGGGGTCAAATCGACGTTCATTTTCAACCACAGTGACAGGAAAATTTGGAAATATCAGAAAACTTCTTGGTCAAAGGAATTTTCAGACCGTGTACGTGGTTTTCGTTTAGAAATGATCGTTTTAAAAACAGAATGTTAAAAACAAGTGAAAATGTCTTTTATTCAGCGAATGTACAAAGATTTTTCGTCTGAATATTCTCGTCTAAAAATTGATCGGTGTGGCCGGCATGAGGCTCAGTGCACACCTAGGCAGTTTGCTTTTGATCTGTTTCTGCAGTGCTTTTTGCTGTGCGTTTTGATTTTTGCGCACGTGATTTTGCTGCGATTTGCGTCTTTTGCATATATTTTTTTGGCCAGTTTATTGTTGGGCAGATTAAAAAAACACAAATTGCTGCAAAAACGCATTACATGTTTTTCTGCGGCTTCTCCATTGAAGTATAAAAAAAGCACAGTTTTGCGTTAAAAAAAAAAAAAAAAAAAAAGTCCCTGACCCTTTCCAAATACGCAGCGGCTGAAAAAAACATAGATGTGAACGTGTCCCATAGGAAACCATGTAAATCAGGGGTCTCAAACTGGCGGCCCTCCAGCTGTTGTAGAACTACAATTCCCATGAGGCAATGCAAGGCTGACAGTTACAAGCATGACTCCCACAGGCAGAGGCATGATGGGACTTGTAGTTCTTCAACAGCTGGAGGGGCCGCCAGTTTGAGACCCCTGATGTAAATGAACTGTAGTGCGTTTCTGCAAAAAACACATAGATGAGAACCAGGTCTAAGACGTTTAGTAAAATAATGGGGTTAAAAAAACTAAAATTAGCCCTTTATAGTACAGAAAAAGCAAATCACTACTGTAAGATTTTTTTTTTTTTTTTTTTTTTCTGAAGAACTGTCAAATATTTACAGTAGCAATTTATTTGCTCTTTTTGTACTATAAAGGGCTAATTTTAGTTTCTTTTTAACCCCATTATGTTATTGGCCAATGAATCGATTATGAAAATAGTAATCGATTCATTTCATAATCGATTAGTTGTCGATGAATCGATTAGTTGTTTCAGCCCTAGACAACACAGATCGAAAAAATGAGCTACACCCAAATATCAATCGTTTTCACCTATAACTGGGCTTTGTATTCTCATTCCATTATAGATTCGCTCCTCTCTCTCACACTATATATCACTTTTTGATTTCGCAGGGATATTCGTCCAGAGAACGCTCGCCCAGCACACGTGAGTTGGTATCGCATCTCCTTTGTTTACAACCACTATTTATTCTTCGCCTGCATTGTGGTGGTCCTGCTCTCCATCGTACTCTACATCCTGCGGCTCAGACGCATCCACCGGCGAATGGCGAGGGCCTCTGCTCTGGACTTACTGCTGCTGGAGGAGGGAGGAGGACACCTGGTGGCAGACCCTGGTATTGCCAGATGAGATCAGCACATTCCGATGTTCTCTATCGACGCACCTTCAATGCAGACTTTTTACGGACTTCTTGGTGAACGTCGGTTCTTTCTGCTCTGTCGGGGAGCAGCGGGCATTGACTGGATCTGCAGGGAGTTGGACTTTCTGGCCTGACCCAAAGTGTACCTGTCATCATACCCTGCAAACTGCAGACTTGTACAGCTGCTACCGCCTTGATTTCAGCTCCTAATGTTGTCACCTTCCCCCGTGACATCACACAAACCAAGGAATGCTTCCTAGAGAGTCTGAGAGTGATGCTGTCATTGGTTTATGTTATGGTGAGGGGGAGGGGCTTGAGATTGGGTGGAACACAAGAGCAGAATTGTAGCAACTCACTTGTAGCAAAATCTGGGGAAAGTTTAACCCCTTTGAGCCGGTGCCTCCCGGGCCCTTTAAGGGGTTTATAGTCATGTGACTACCGTGGCTGGTGGTCACATGATCGGAAAGCTTCCGATCGCAAGCAGCAATTAGGAGCTTTCCATTAGCCGCCGGTAACTGTCCTGGGACTCTTGGCACCACCAATTCATACAAATATGTGGCTGCTTGGCGCCAAGGCCCACCCTCCAAGAGGCCGCATGTTTGCGTGCGGCTGGTGCCAATGGGTTAACCTCTTATCACTTCCTGTTGGATGAGGTATAGGCCTCAAAGGTCTACACCAGGGATATGCAATTAGTGGACCTCCAGCTGTTGCAAAACTACAAGTCCCATCATGCCTCTGCCTCTGGGTGTCATGCTTGTGGCTGTCGGAGTCTTGCTATGCCTCATGGGAATTGTAGTTCTGCAACAGCTGGAGGTCCACTAATTAAATATCCCTGGTCTACACGGTTAAAGTGTGGGGGGGGGGGGGGTAGGGTACCATCATCGTAACATTGATTTCTTGGCGGGCATATGAGGGATGCCCCAGGGGTCTCAAACTGGTGGCCCTCCAGCTGTTGCGTAGCTGTAGCGAAACTACAAGTCCCATGTTGCATTGCAAGGCTGACAGCTACAAGCATGACTCCCACAGGCAAGAGGCATGATGGGACTTGTAGTTTTGCAACAGCTGAAGGGCCGCCAGTCTGCCCTAAACACTGCTTTTATTTATCACTGCCTGTGCTCTCCATTGATGAACCCCCCCCCCCCCCCCCCAATTCATATCCCATTGGGAGGTCAGAAGGATGGAAGGTGATGGGAAATCTCTCCAATGGAGAAGGGTTGGAACCTCTGTCTGGTTTTATCGCTCGCTGTCCCAGGATCTCTGTGACCTCTGCTCCCTTTCTTTCTTGTCCTGGATTTTGTAGACATAAAGGCAGCTGAAATACCTCCAGTCAGAAAGAGCAAAACCCTGACAGCAGTTCTAACCCCTTCCTGATTCTATTTAAACAAAAAAAAAATTTGGTGATGGACTTCAATGATTAAATGGTATGGTGAGCGGGGATTATACTGTAAAGGAGCTTTGCCAGACGTGACACATTCCAAAAGAGAAGTATGGGTTTGGGGGGGTTATTGCATATTTATACTTTCCTAGGTCAGTGATGGTGAACCTTGGCACCCCAGATGTTTTGGAAATACATTTCCCATGATGCTCCACTACACTGCAGAGTGCACGAGCATCATGGGAACTGTAGCTCCAAAACATCTGGGGTGCCAAGGTTCACCATCACTGACCTAGGTGGATGCTGCATCTGCCCCCCCCAGTGTCTCTGCACTGAGAACCGAGCGATCGAACACCACTGATGGCTCGGTTCTCACAGCTCCCCGAGCAGAGAGCTGCTGACTGTCAATCAGCAGCTCTCCTCTCTGCTCCTCCACGTTCACTGGAGCGCTGAGCTGTGGAGCGGCTCGCTGAGACGGCTATCAGTCCAGGCACCTGGCGGGTACAGAGTCAGGATGACGCGGCGCCTGGACTGATGTTGGTGACGTCAGCGGAGAGCGAAATTCAGACCGCTCTCTGCTGAAAACGGGTCACAGGAGTGCAAAACGATTTGCACTCCTGTGATCAATAGGAGAAGCCCAGCCAAACGAGCTCAGGCTGGACTTCTCCTTTTAAGCACTTCAGCCCCGGGAAGGATTTGCCCCCTTCCTGACCAGAGCATTTTTTTGCGATACGGCACTGCGTCGCTTTAACTGACAATTGCGCGGTCGTGCGACGTTGTACCCAAATAAAATTGACGTCCTTTTTTTCCTACAAACACAGCTTTCTTTTGATGGTATTTGATCACCTCTGCGGTTTTTATTTTTTGCACTATAAAGAAAAAAAGAGTATCAATTTTGAAAAAAAAGCAATATTTTTTTACTTTTTGCTATAATAAATATCCCCCCAAAAATATATAAAAAAACAAATTTCTTTCCCAGTTTAGGCCGTTACGTATTCTTCTACATATTTTTGATTAAAAAAAAAAATCGCAATAAGCGTATATTGATTGGTTTGCTCAAAAGTTATAGCGTCTACAAAATAGGGGATAGGTTTATAGCATTTTTATTATTATTATTTTTTATTAGTAATGGCGGCGATCTGCAATTTTTATTGTGACTGTGACATTATGGTGGACACGTCGGACACTTTTGAGACCTTGAGGCGATTCAGTTCGCACTTGCAGCGCTTTACAAATCATTCATTCATTTGAGACCGTTTTGGGACCAATTAAATTTATACAGCGATCAGTGCTATAAAAATGCACTGATTACTGTGTAAATAACACTGGCGGGGAAGGGGTTAACCATTAGGGGGCTATCAAGGGGTTAAGTGTGTCCTAGGGAGTGATTCTGTGTGGGGGGGGGATGGGCTTCCACTCACATGACAGCGATCAGTGCTCCCGATGACAGGGAGCAGTGATCTCTGTCATGTCACTAGGCAGAACTATGTCACTAGGCAGAACGGGGGAATGCCTTGCTTACATCTCCCCGTTCTACCTCTCCACACCGCAATCGCGGTCCGCCGGCGAACATCGAGTTCCCAGGACCCGCGGTCACGCTTGTGTGGCGGGGGGGCGCGTGCGCCTGATAGGGGGGCAAATATAAAGGGACGTACAGGTACGCCCATTTGCTGGCCTGTGCCATTCTGCCGACGTACATCTCTGTGCGGCGGTCGGCAAGCGGTTAAGAAACAAAGATGGCAGCTCCTGGGACCGTTTCTGCAGAGGTAGGTGGCCGCTCACTGCTGTTGTGAGGATGGGAGGGTCGTATGTTTACTACGGTTGTGCAAGTCCAATGTTAAATACTGATTTTATGGTCCAATTCCTGTGCGTTTACCCAAGAGCCACAACTGATGTCATACATCAAGTGATGTCATACATCAAGTGATGTCATAGAGCTGATGATGTTCTCTATTATTCTCAGCCGGAATGAATCCTATGTTTACCTGTCGCTTTAACAGAGACTTGGCCAATGTTCTGTGACCAAATACTCAACCAATCGCCATGGAAGACCCTCCTACCACATTGATGTCTTTGTTCTGGTGAGCCGATTGGCTGCATCCTCACTGGACGACATTCCCATTCGTACATTTTTTTTTTTTTTCGGTGCTTACCCGCCTGCCATGGGGAGGGGGGGGTCAAAGAACTTGATGCAAGTTTTCCCATCAGGAAACACAAGAGGGCGGTCCGTCCCCCGCCTTCCCTCTGTGCGGACGGACTGCGTGTTCTGCAGTTCTGCACACTCCTTAATGTGAATGCGATTTCAGCAGGACTTTCATAGTGGTGCTAATATTTCTTGGCGATTTATGGTTGGCCGTGTAGCTATAAACGCAATAAGCTATATTCTCATGATGAATGTTTGTTTGCTTTTTTTTTTTTTTTCCTCGGACAATATGAAGAATTCCCCCCCCCCCCCACAATGTGGCGAGCTTTCCTTCTATGTTTATTATAACGGACTGTACTCGGAGATCTGATGATGTGAGCAATGCAGTAACCCAAAGGTCAATGAAAGATAAATTCTGATTGGTTGCTGTGTGTTACTGCATTTGTACATACCCAACCAGCCACCTGGAAATTGGCTTCCTGTGTTGGTGTGGGGTCACTAATAAGTGGTCGGTGGTCTAGTTGTGTGTTGTGGCAGATACCAGTGTTTGTGGTGTTGTATGATCCCCCGAGAGCTGAGCAATGGAGGGGGAGGGGGGGGGGGGTCACAGTGTTCCTTCCATTGTTGTAGTTGTTTTTAGGCCTTAGAAGGCATTAAGAAAAAATGTTTAAATGTGAGGGTGGGCGAGAATCGGGGCCATGGACGGGTGTTGGGCTCGTGTCACGGAGATCAATTTTACATCCATTTCATTTCAGTCTGAGGTGCTTCTGAGATCACTCACAACATCCGACCTGCAGCCGTTTCTCCTCCTTGGCTTTCAGATGTTTCTCCTCCTTGGCTTTCAGATGTTTCTCCTCCTTGGCTTTCAGATGTTTCTCCTCCTTGGCTTTCAGCCGTTTCTCCTCCTTGGCTTGCAGCCGCTTCTCCTCCTTGGCTTGCAGCCGGTTCTCCTCCTTGGCTTGCAGCCGCTTCTCCTCCTTGGCTTGCAGCCGCTTCTCCTCCTTGGCTTGCAGCCGTTTCTCCTCCTTGGCTTTCAGCCGGTTCTCCTCCTTGGCTTTCAGACGGTTCTCCTCCTTGGCTTTCAGACGGTTCTCCTCCTTGGCTTTCAGACGGTTCTCCTCCTTGGCTTTCAGACGGTTCTCCTCCTTGGCTTTCAGACGGTTCTCCTCCTTGGCTTTCAGACGGTTCTCCTCCTTGGCTTTCAGACGGTTCTCCTCCTTGGCTTTCAGCCGGTTCTCCTCCTTGGCTTTCAGCCGGTTCTCCTCCTTGGCTTTCAGACGGTTCTCCTCCTTGGCTTTCAGCCGGTTCTCCTCCTTGGCTTTCAGCCGGTTCTCCTCCTTGGCTTTCAGCCGGTTCTCCTCCTTGGCTTTCAGCCGGTTCTCCTCCTTGGCTTTCAGCCGGGTCTCCTCCTTGGCTTTCAGCCGGTTCTCCTCCTTGGCTTTCAGCCGTTTCTCCTCCTTGGCTTGCAGCCAGTAGTGATCCACTTCCAGCAATTTAAAACTGCAGGTTTGGGATGCTGTGGATCTTTTTCACTGGCAACTACATTCCTCCAGGACACATTTAAGAGATATGAAGGCCAGCAGAAGGAAGCAATGCATTGTGGGATGAACTGGGGGTGGCTCCGTGTTTGGAATTTGCATTCTGCAGGCGCTGGGCATTTTATACAGCAAAAGATTGTATAAAGTCATTGCTGCCAACAGGCACCTGAACGTCCTTTTATTTGCTCCTTTTTGGTTTGGGTTCACACTTGTGTGTTTCAGACACTGTATGTGATTCACACAGAAAGCGCGTCACACTCCTTTGTCTGTGCGGTGCAATTTGAGCCTTACAATTTTGTATGGCTCAAATCGCATCGCATCGCATCTGCATCAAAATGGTGGAAAACCTTTTTTTTTTTTTTTTTACCCACACCCATGGGATGCAATTTCTGGCAGTCACACTGCATTTTGCGAGCTGTTTCAGGGTGTCGTTAATCTAACATTGACATCCGCAGCAGATGGGCATGTATGCCGTGTGATTGCAATGTGGTGTACAGGAATTTGCTGCGTCTCCTGCATCGCATCAGTGTGAACCCAGGGCTGATGTTTTTGTTTTTAGCTGTTCTATCGGTGCAGTTGTTGATCCTGCCAGAAATCCCAGTGAGCCTGTAGCTTCCTGTGCAGGCTCCTTCTGCTATACTGTTGTCCCTCTTGTTATGCAGTCTGACATTTCATTCCTTGTGTTTTTAGATGTGTTTTATGTCCAGTGACAGGTGCACTTTATCAGCGTGGGGATGACCGGTGTTTTATATGGCTAGGCTGCCCGTCCAATCACAGCCTTGTAGAAGAATCCAGAAGAGGAGTTCTAATGATCGCTAATTGAAGAATGTTTTCAATGGGAAGAATTGATAATCCTGATTTTTTAAAGCCGTAATAAACCTAAAAGCAAACATTTCTTATATTGCAGCTTAACCAATCATTAGATGTGGCAGCTGCATTCGTTTTCTTTCCTTTTATTTTTCACCCGGTGCTCCTGTCGGTAAGTCTACATTCATACGGGTGACTAGCGGTGGTGCGAATGACAGCAGCGGGAATCTTCTGACTATTCCTGGAGCTGTTTTAGCCACCAGGTGAGCGGTTAGCTGGGTCTGCCTGTAACACCATAGCTGTCCGCCCAGCCAGGGATGACCTACGGGCATGGCAGAGCACAAAGTGTGTCCGGTAGCAATCCCCGTAGGCAAGTCGCTGGCTGGTGGACAGCCCTGGATAGCTATGGCCGCCGCCGACCTGTCATCGAAGTATACAGACAGACCCAGCCGACCTGTCATCGAAGTATACAGGCAGACCCAGCCGACCTGTCATCGAAGTATACAGGCAGACCCAGCCGACCTGTCATCGAAGTATACAGACAGACCCAGCCGACCTGTCATTGAAGTATACAGACAGACCCAGCCGACCTGTCATCGAAGTATACAGACAGACCCAGCCGACCTGTCATTGAAGTATACAGACAGACCCAGCCGACCTGTCATTGAAGTATACAGGCAGACCCAGCCGACCTGTCATCGAAGTATACAGACAGACCCAGCCGACCTGTCATTGAAGTATACAGGCAGACCCAGGCGACCTGTCATTGAAGCATACAGACAGATCCAGCCGACCTGTCATTGAAGTATACAGGCAGACCCAGCCGACCTGTCATTGAAGTATACAGACAGACCCAGCCGACCTGTCATCGAAGTATACAGGCAGACCCAGCCGACCTGTCATCGAAGTATACAGACAGACCCAGCCGACCTGTCATTGAAGTATACAGACAGACCCAGCTGACCTGTCATTGAAGTATACAGGCAGACCCAGCCGACCTGTCATTGAAGCATACAGACAGATCCAGCCGACCTGTCATTGAAGTATACAGACAGACCCAGCCGACCTGTCATTGAAGTATACAGACAGACCCAGTTAGCCGCTCACAGGTGGCTGGGATAGCTGCAGGAATAATCAGAAGCTGTCATTCGCATCGGCGATCGTTGAACTGGGTCCAAGTCTGTTGTTTTTCAACAGAACAAACTGTCCTGCAGATGTAGCAGTCAGAGTGTTGAGACAAATCATTTACTACTGCCAGGGGTGCTTAGAATGGTCATCTTTTTATTCATGTCAAACCTTTAGCCCAAAAGGAAACCACTGTTTACTGTAACTGATTATTAGACAAGTGCACCGCCGGAAAAATTTGTTTGTTTTTTCTTTTTTTTTTTTTTTTTTTTGTGTCGCTCGTTATGATCGCAAATTCGAAAAAAATCGTAAATTCGAAAAAATTGAGAAAAAAATCTGAAATTCGTAAATTTGAAAAAAATCGGAATTTTGACATTCGAAAGAAATCGGAAATTCGAAAACGCGAAAATTGAAAATAATAACTAATAATTTAATAGTTATTGGAATACCTTGGAATGGAACACATTAATAATTATACTTTTTTTTTAAATTATTATTCTAATTTATTATCAATTAGTTACGTTCCATTCGTTTAGATACGGCACTTGTTATTTCGGATAAATTCGTATTTGTTACGTTCACTAACAGCTAAATTTGAAAGGAGATTCCAATACCTATAATTTAATAGTTAGTAATAGTTATATTAAGTATATATATAATTTAGTCATATATTGATTAAACTGCATAAATTATTATTAGTTATTATTTTAGATTTTTGGGATTTTTTTTTTTTTTTGAATTTCTGATTTTTTAAATTTTTTTTTTATTTATTTTTTTTTCTTAATTTTGAATTTTACAAATATTCTGAAAAGTTCGTTAAACGGGTTTTTGTTAATTCGGATGTTTCTTAATTAACAAATTTGACGAAATTCCTTAAAATAACGAATTGCACATGTCTAGTGATTGTAGCACTTGCTGACCGCACTCCATATACACACGTTGTGGTTTAACCGAAAAAACAACCTAAAAAGAAAATGAATGCGGCCACCACATCTAATGATTGGTAATCTGTAATATATGAGATTTCAGGTTTTGGGTTATATACGCCACCCGGGGGGGAGAAGAGTAATTGATGACTTTTCAGTTCACTGCAGACTGTTCTTCCTGAATTCTAACCAATCCCCCTAATGTCTTCAGTCCTGGGGGAGGCGACATTCATATCCCTGGGGACTCCCTACATGGGTGTGATGTCACAGCCGGCATCCCCTATGGAAGATGATGTCACAGCCGGCATCCCCTATGGAAGATGATGTCACAGCCGGCATCCCCTATGGAAGATGATGTCACAGCCGGCATCCCCTATGGAAGATGATGTCACAGCCGGCATCCCCTATGGAAGATGATGTCACAGCCGGCATCCCCTATGGAAGATGATGTCACAGCCGGCATCCCCTATGGACGATGATGTCACAGCCGGCATCCCCTATGGAAGAGGGGATGCCCCCCCCCGAATGTGAATTCATTCATTGGTTCTAGTGGGTCACTGCTACCTCAATCCTATGTCTGGATTCCCTTTTCTGATGTATAAAATGTCTGAAAGTAATAAGAACACATTTTGGTTTCTTCCATTGTGAGTATCCAGAGCGGCCTTTCTGAAATATTTAATACAGGAGGCCAATGCTGATGATTGTATGTACTGCGATCGTTCACCCCGTCTGACACTCCTGTGTATATAATGTGATCTCTTCTCTCAGTAAAGCAACATTCCAATTTCCAGTGTTCTTGTTTGCTTCTTATACAAATCACTCCAAACCACATGCTTCATACACCACATATTACCAAAAGTATCGGGACGCCTGGCTCGCAGTCTCCGCTCTAATTCATCCCAAAGGTGTTCTATCAGGTTGAGGTCAGGACTCTGTGCAGGCCAGTCAAGTTCCTTCACCCCAAACTCGCTCATCCATGTCTTGTCCATGGCCTTGCTTTGTGCACTGGTCCAAATCATTTGGTGGAGGGGGGATTATGGTGTGGGGGTTGTTTTTCAGGGGTTGGGTTTGGCCCCTTAGTTCCAGTGAAGGGAACTCTTAAGGCGTCAGCATACAATTTCATGCTCCCAACTTTGTGGGAACAGTTTGGGGACGGGTCCTTCCTGTTCTAACATGACTGCCCACCAGTGCACAAAGCAAGGTCCATAAAGACATGGATGAACGAGTTTGGGATGGAAGAATTTGACTGGCCTGCACAGAGTCCTGACCTCAACACCTTTGGGATGAATTAAGAGAAGTATGGGTTTTGTTTTTTTATATTCATACTTGCCTCCATGCATAGAGTATTAGACCGATGCTGCATCCGTCCCCCGCCATCTCTGCACTGAGAACCGAGCCACCGAACACCGCCGATGGCTCGGTTCTCTCAGCTCCCTGAGTGGAGAGATGCTGTCTGTCAGTCAGCATCTCTCCTGCTCTGATCCTCCACGCTCATTGGAGCACTGAGCTGTGGAGGGGCGGGGAGCGGCTTGCTGAGACCGCCATCAATCAAGGCAGTTGGTGGATCCAGACTTGGGAAGTTGGGATGACGCGCTGCCTCGACTGATGGCAGTGATGTCAGTGGAGAGCGGACTTCAGACCAATCTCAGCTGAAAACAGGTCAAAAATGAATTGTACTCCTGTGACCCAGAGGAGAAGCCCAGCCAAACGAGCCCAGGCTGGACTTCTCCTTTTAAAGTGGAGGCTGCGAGCCAGGCCTTCTCATCCAACATCAGTGCCTGACCTCACAAATGCTCTTCTGGAAGAATGGCCAAACATTCCCATAGACACACTCCTAAACCTTGTGGACGGCCTTCCCAGAAGAGTTGAAGCTGTTATAGCTGCAAAGGGTGGGCCAACTCAATATTGAACCCTACGGACTAAGACTGGGATGTCCTTAAAGTTCATGTAAAGGCAGGCGTCCCAATACTTTTGGTAATATAGTGGCTCAAGGCACCTGAAACAAAAAGGAAAAGGTCTGGTGTCACCCGCAAACCACCTTCATCCCAATATTTTCAACAAAAAACAGGAAATTGCCCCGGGACTTTAAATGAGGTGAATGCGGTTAGCCAACAATTGACAAAGTTGATGCAGTCTCAAAATGTATTAAAATAGTCATATAAACATGAATCATAGCCAAGCCACTTAAATGATACATACAGTAAAAAAAAGTCACGTATCATGGCATAGAATGTAAATTGTAAAGTACACAGGCATGAAAAGTATCCCAAAACGTTTCGCAAGCCCATGCTCGCTTCATCAGGGGTAGATGTGTGTGTAGTACATCAAGGGCTGGATCAGACTACCAATTGCTTAATACCCAGAGGCGGCAGTAATGAGCGTCCGGCTCGGGAGCTGAGGAAAAACCAACCCAACGGAGCACAAATATTTTTTTTTTGTCACTTCCTGTTTCACTTCATTCAAGCTGACATTATTAATGGATACTGGGAGATCTTTGGTGACATGTTCCCCCATCCCGGCCATGTCTGCCACCCGTTTCTGCTCTGTTGGGTTGGTTTTTCCTCAGCTCCTGAGCCGGACGCTCATTACTGCCGCCTCCGGGTATTAAGCAATTGGCAGTCTGATCCAGCCTTTAATGTACTACACACGCATCTACCCCTGATGAAGTGAGCATGGTCTTGCGAAACGCGTTGGGATACTGTTTATGCCTGTGTACTTTACAATTTACATTCTATACCATGATACGTGTAATGACATTTTTTACTGTATGTATCATTTCAGTGGCTTGGCTATGATTCATGTTTATGTTTGCATGACTATTTTAATAAATTTTGAGACTGCATTTACTTTGTCAATTGTTGGCTAACTGCATTCACCTCATTTAAAGGCCCGGGGCGATTCCCTGTTTTTTTGAGGCACCTGAAATGAGCACTGTCTGTGTTCCCCATAGCCATTAGCTTCAAGTGCTGCCACTGAAATGGTAGGAGAGATCTGGTGCTGACATGTTGGATTTTTTTTTTCCTTGTGTATATGGGCCTTGTTTACCAAATTCAGTCCAATAGGAATCTTCCAATTCTCGGATGTGGATTGGATGATGCTGGAGGCGGAGCAGAACCTCCCATATAGACTGGAGGTGGAGCAGAACCTCCCATATTAGACTGGAGGAGGAGCAGAACCTCCCATATAGACTGGAGGCGGAGCAGAACCTCCCATAGTAGACTGGAGGCGGAGCAGAACCTCCCATATAGACTGGAGGCGGAGCAGAACCTCCCATATTAGACTGGAGGCGGAGCAGAACCTCCCATTTAGACTGGAGGCGGAGCAGAACCTCCCATCTAGACTGGAGGCGGAGCAGAACCTCCCATATTAGACTGGAGGCGGAGCAGAACCTCCCATCTAGACTGGAGGCGGAGCAGAACCTCCCATATTAGACTGGAGGAGGAGCAGAACCTCCCATATAGACTGGAGGTGGAGCAGAACCTCCCATATTAGACTGGAGGAGGAGGAGCAGAACCTCCCATATAGACTGGAGGCGGAGCAGAACCTCCCATATAGACTGGAGGTGGAGCAGAACCTCCCATATTAGACTGGAGGAGGAGGAGCAGAACCTCCCATCTAGACTGGAGGCGGAGCAGAACCTCCCATCTAGACTGGAGGCGGAGCAGAACCTCCCACCTAGACTGGAGGCGGAGCAGAACCTCCCATATTAGACTGGAGGCGGAGCAGAACCTCCCATATTAGACTGGAGGCGGAGCAGAACCTCCCATATTAGACTGGATTCCTCAATAAAGGACACCATTATAATCACATTAATAATACATTTATTTTAATAAATAAATAAATACATCGTTTTACATCACACAAGTCACTTTTCTGCCACTAGGAGTCCTGGACTTTACACTTGGGATGGTCCCCTCTATGGGATAATGAATACAGGGGGGGGGAGGGGATTTTCAGCGCTGTCTGGGGGGGGGTTTCAGCGCTGTCTGGGGGGATGTGGAGAACTTTCAGACTGCCAGGAAAAAAAAAAAAAATGAAACTGATGACAACCACCCCCAATCTGTACAGGATATACACAATACAGAAGGTATATGAAGTACACAGCAATTTGTGATTACATTTTACATGGCACACCAGGCTGATCGCTCAGATTATATGTAGACATGAAGAAGGTGAGGAATTTGACTTCTGTTGAGGACCGATCTGCCCTTGTAGGACTCTGTAGAATTGTATCTGAGGAGGAAGGGAAGGACAACACATTCTACCGACCCCGGGAACACCTGAAACCATCAAGATATCCATCTGTTAGTATAAACTCTTCACATAGGAGCAAAAAGAAAGTGTGTGTGTGTGTGTGGTTGTCTGGCTGGTTCTTGCTAGGAGGTAAAGCCTAAGCCCGGGTTTATTAGGACTTTAAAATAGTTTTGGCCAAGCTGACCCAAACAAACTATTTCCTTCACAGACGTGCCCATTGTCTGTACTGTATAAAGCAGCATCATATACAGCGCCGGGGTCCGGCCTTGGCTACATCCAGTATACAGATTCTGGGTCTGGCCTCGGCTACATCCAGTATATAGCGCCGGGGGCCGGCCTCGGCTACATCCAGTATACAGCGCCGGGGTCCGGCCTCGGCTACATCCAGTATACAGCGCCGGGGTCTGGCCTCGGCTACATCCAGTATACAGAGTCGGGGTCCGGCCTCAGCTACATCCAGTATACAGTGCCGGGGTCCGGCCTCGGCTGCATCCAGTATACAGCACCAAGGGTCCGGCCTCGGCTGCATCCAGTATACAGCGCCGGGGGTCCAACCTCGGCTACATCCAGTATACAGCGCCGGGGTCCGGCCTCAGCTACAGCCAGTATACAGCGCTGGCGTCAAGCCTCGGCTACATCCAGTATACAGCGCTGGGGTCCAGCCTCGGCTACATCCAGTATACAGCGCCGGGGTCCGGCCTCGGCTACATCCAGGATAAAGCGCCGGGGTCCAGCCTCGGCTACATCCAGTATACAGCGCCAGGGTCCGGTCTCGGCTGCATCCAGTATACAGCGCCAGGGTCCGGTCTCGGCTGCATCCAGTATACAGCACCAAGGGTCCGGCCTCGGCTGCATCCAGTATACAGCGCCGGGGTCCGGTCTCGGCTACATCCAGTATACAGCGCCGGGGTCCGGCCTCGGCTACATCCAGGATAAAGCGCCGGGGTCCAGCCTCGGCTACATCCAGTATACAGAGTCGGGGTCCGGCCTCGGCTACATCCAGGATAAAGCGCCGGGGTCCGGCCTCAGCTACATCTAGTATACAGCGCCGGGGTCCGGCCTCGGCTACATCCAGTATACAGCGCCAGGGTCTGGCAGCACTAGAGGGACTTCCCCCTCCTTGAACAAAGTCAAGAGGGGCTGACTGCTGCTCAGCCATTCACAGGAAGGTTTGAATTTTATCAATGAATTCCGATTGGCTGAGGTGAAGAAGGTGGGTGCATGCCTTCACCCCCCCCCCCCCGAACTATTTCCTTCACAGATGTGCTTGCTGTCAGCACTGTATAAAGCAGCATCATTTGCATCTACTATACAGCACCAGGGTCTGGCCTCGGCTACATACGGTATACAGCGCCGGCTTATGACCTCGGCTACATCCTGTACACAGCGCCACGTTCCAGCACCACTATGGGGACTCCACGTCCCACTCCCAGAAAGTCAAGAGGGGCTGATCTCTGCTCAGCCATTCACAGGAAGGTTTGAATTTTATCAATAAATACAAGGCTTCCTCTGATTGGAGAGGTGGATGACATCACAGCCCCCACATCTGAGCATCTACAATCCAATGAGGAGTTGGCTCTGTAGCAGGCAGAAATACATACCATCACTAACTGAATATCCACCGTTTACTCCCACACAAATCGTATGTACCAGATGGTGTCATTCTTCAGCTGAGGCCCAAACAATGGATTCACCTGCGATAAGATCGTCACCAGCCAGCTAGGAATAGAAAAAGGCAAAAAGTCATCACTGTTCACTCCAACTACACAAAGCAAAAAGACAATAAAAAAAAAATGAGAACATTAAAGAGAACATCAGCTCCAACAAAACATTTCCTAAATTCTACACCTCTAAACCCGAACCCTATGTAATAAAAAGTTCCTCTAGTGGCCAATCAGAGTCTGCCTTGTATTGGTGTGTGCAGCAGACTGAATTCTGGTTGGTTGCCGCAAGCAATTCACACACATAAGCATTTTACTGAATAAAACTGTATTCATTCAGTGTGTATTGTGATTAGCCAAAGCTAGTCGTGGCCCTGTCTGTACCATGTGATCACTGTGACCAATCACAGCTGGAAATACAATTGTAGGCTCTGTGACCGGATGGAGCGGCGTGAGTGAGGAGTGAGGAGCAAAGCGTGTGTGTCCCCTCTCGTCCACCTGATACCTGCTCTGCTCACCTTACCTCACCTGATGTCTGCCGACAGCTGCCATTACTGTCCATGGAGAGCCTGACTGATAAGCACTAAGTCTTGGCCAGGGAGGCTTTCTAACACATTGTGTGACTCTTTCCTCTTTCACTTTCAGTTTGGCTGACTAACTGGCTGATCAGCTGGGCTGTGGAGAGAGAGCTATTCCTACAGACACTGACACTGATATCTGCAGGGTTGTGTTGTGAGTAGATAAGGCAGGGATGACAACAAGCCAACAGCAGGGATTGAGAGGAGTGATTTGAGCCACAAGTCGCCTGCATTACTTGGAAACAGCTGAAGGAGGGGAAGGCAGTGACCTTAACACAGAGATCTGTGCTTTGAGAGAGCCGCAACCCTGAAATTCCCCCTTGAGGACACGTGAGTAAAGGTTATTTTGGAGCTCGGTAATCTCAAACTTGTTTGTGGGGTGCATAAGTAAAGGGGGGATTAGCAGGACAAGCTACATGGTGGGCTGGAGCCTAAATGATAGAGGCTGTGTATACCGGGAAGTTTAAGATCAAGACTTAAAGCGGGGTTCCACCCAAATTTTGAACAATATCTGTATGTATTCTCTTCCTTGCCTAGATGCTGACATGCCGTTTAAAAAAATTTAAATCGCCGTAATTACCTTTTATTTTTCTATTCTTCTTTGCACTTCCTGGTTCTCCTCCCGTGGGAGTAGGCGTGTTTCTAGCCTCTCCCAGACTCCTGGGAGCTAGTCTCAGGCTTCCCAGGATGCCACTGAGCATGTGCGGAAACGAGCGGTGAATGCTGGGAGCACAGCATTCACCACATCCAGGAAATAAATGCTTGTGGGCTTCAAATGCCCACAATGAAGATGGAAACCGCCTGCAGTGAATAATATAAGTTATTCTTTCCAACGAAATCTGACACAGGCGGACATATTACACACAATATGTGAGTATGTAATGCTGAGAAGAAAAGTTTGTGAATGAACTAAAAAAAAAAAAAAACGATAGATAGGTGGACCCCCGCTTTAACCTCCCTGGCGGTATGATTATTTTGGATTTTAGGTGCTGAAAGCGGTACAATTATTTTGCATGGAAATTTGGTGTTTTATATTGTAGGTCTGTAAATCTTAACAATAACGCACTTAAATCTGTCTAAACAAGAGTCTAGTAGATATCCCGGGTATGATAAAGTTTGAAACACAAAAACATAAATTATAATATAATAAATAAAAATAAATAATTAAAAAAAAAAAAAAAAAATAGTAATAAAATAAATTTCCCCACAATTCACTATCGCTCAATTCTGCAAGTGTTCTAATTTACTATCGCTGTTTTCTAGCTGGTCTAAAGCCACTTTTGACGTAAAGGGACACTTTTTGGTTGCTATGGACAATCTCCAGTTTCCAGGCAGAAAGAACAGTATATATAATATAAAACTGCATGCAGGGCATAGGACAAAGCACTGGGGACAAAAGGGATGTGAAATCATTTCATACAGTACTGTAATCTGTAAGATTACAGTACTGTATGTGTTATGATATTTACTTTTTTTTTAATTTGCCGCCAGGCTCCGCCCCCGTGCGTCGCGCCGCTCGCAGGGAACGGAGCCTGGCACGGAGAGGCTTCGGAGGAGGACGGAGCCCTCGGACACTGCGGGGGACATCGCAGGATCCCGGGGACAAGGTAAGTAACGCCGCCCCAGGATCCTGCAATGCGATCCCGAGTGTGGCTCGGGGTTACCGCTAATGGTACTGAATTTTAACCCCGAGCCACACTCGGGAAAACCGCCAGGGAGGCTACCACAGAGATCTGTGCTTTGAGAGAGCTGCAACCCTGAAATTCCCCCTTGAGGACACGTGAGTAAAGGCTATTATGGAGCTCGGTAATCTCAAACTTGTTTGTGGGGTGCATAAGTAAAGGGGGGATTAGCAGGACAAGCTACATGGTGGGCTGGAGCCTAAATGATAGAGGCTGTGTATACCGGGAAGTTTAAGATCAAGACTGGACCCATACAGGCTGGACTGGAGAAGTGGTAGCGGCATGAATGTGCACAGATGATAACGCTAGCTTGTGGATTGTTATATATGCATATTATAGATGCCCTAAAACACCCCCGTCCATGCTGATTTAATATTTCCCCTTTATGCTGACCTAAATTTATACATTTTTGATTTTGGACTAAAATTAAAATAAAAGGGGTTAATTTT
This sequence comes from Aquarana catesbeiana, assembly GCF_042186555.1. Lineage (NCBI taxonomy): Eukaryota > Metazoa > Chordata > Amphibia > Anura > Ranidae > Aquarana > Aquarana catesbeiana. The sequence goes on from NC_133331.1 coordinate 17,262,878, forward strand.
TCAGAGCCCCTTAGCAATTTACTGCGACTTTGGTTTGTCTGGAAATCACAGATATCAACTTATTGAGGCTCTTTCCCCATTTGTGGTTGACCCGCTGGAGGACAATAGTTAAAAGATGCAACACCTACGCTCCTCAAAGGAGAAAACTGCACAACAGATGGCAGCAGCAGCAAAATTGGAGCAATATGCCCATGCCCCTGCTCAGACGCCACCAAAGAAGGGAGCCCAGACTAAAGCACAACAAGGGGCTACGACAGATAGAAAAAGCCAGGGCCAATCAGTGGCTAGAGTGCCACTGGCTACAACAACAAAAGCGCTGAGTAACAAGAGCCCAGAACCAATGGAGCAAGTTGAAGAAGTAACAAACAATCCATGTCCACCACTAGAGAAAGCCAACACTGAAGGATGTATTTGTGGTAGTGAGTGCTTGTCAGGGATCACTAAAAGAACTCTGTGACCAAATGAAAGGGGTAAAGGAAGATCTGATATTGGTCAGACAGGACCTACAAAAAAACAGCGGAAAGAACAACAGCCCTGGAGGGGAGGACAAGCCAATTAGAAGATGATATACTTCCATTAATAAAAGAGGTGAAAAATATGAAAGAACAGATGGCTAGATATACATCAAAAATGGACGAGCTGGAAAACAGAAACCGAAGGGACAATGTGAGGATGGTGGGGCTGCCGGAGAAGAACGAGGGCCCTAACCCCATAGAGTTCCTGGAAAAATGGCTTGTGGAACTTTTTGGAAGAGAGTCATTCTCAACAATGTTCACTATTGAAAGGGCACATAGAGTCCCGTTTAGGGCCCCCGCCAGCAGGTGGGTATCCCAGGCCACTCTTGATGAAGTTCCTCAATTATAAAGATAAAGTGACATTGCTGCGGAAAGCAAGGGAGGCGGGAAATATTTTCTTTAACGGCACCAGGATATCATTATACCCTGACTTTTCACCAGAACTTCAGAGACGCAGAGCAGAGTTCATACGGATCAAGCGTACCTTACAGAAATTCAAGCTCTCTTATGCCATGCTCTACCCAGCTAGGCTACGTGTAACGGCTCTGGGGGGGCAATCAGTTTTTTGACTCCCCAACTAGTGTGGAGAAGTGGTTGGAAGAGAATAAGGAGAAACTGTAGCTAAATTAAGGAAGGAGGGAATTGGAGAAAGGGTCCGGTTATATTGTTTAAAAAGCTTATCCTTTTTTTTTGGTCTTTCTCTTTTTCTTTCTTTGAAGAAATGGGTGGGAGGGGGGTGGTAGATACACACGGATGAGGTATGTAGAGTGATGGATGGAAGTGTAAGGGAGGGACAGATGGTGTGGGAAATGGTCACTATAAGGACCCCTAGGGTTCACCTAGATAGGTGGGGGGGAAGAGGGGGGGCTGGGGGATGGGAGGGAGGAGGGAAAGGTTGGTGGGGGGAGGTAAGATAGGTAATGATAGACTATTGGCACAGGGAAAGAGTGGATTAAATGAGAGTCAAAATGCTAAGGGTGTGTCACCAAAGAATTTTCTGGGAAAGTATGATCACTTTTGCAAGATAATTCATAAAGTAATAATTTGTGGCACAGGAAAACAATGGTTGAAACTCACATGCACTATTTTGGAAGGTGAATTTACTTGAATTAGAAGCACTGCTTAAAATTATAAAAGGTAATGCAAATGAGCTGTGTGCACAGGGATATTATCACAAAATATTTGATAGTAACGTAGAGATTAGATATGAACTCAACATAAACTTATTTTGGAATAGGAACACACGACAGTTTTATATATATTCCTCACCTCTATATGCAAGCTAAAACACTCAATATAGGATCCTGGAACGTTAGAGGTTTTGGGGACACCGGCTAAAAAAGCAGCAGTATTCTCCATGCTGGAGAAATATGGAGTTGAGTTGGTCTGCCTGCAGGAAACACACCTAACTAAACATACAACCCAGCAACTGCGGAATAGGAAATACCGACTTCAGTTTCACTAGGTATATTCTTCTTACTGTAGGGGGGTAAGTGTTATGGCGAAATCTGGGGTGGCTTTTTCCTGCAGTCAGACCAGGATAGACGAGAATGGCCGATATATTTTTTTTATATTGCTCAATTGGAAATAGAAAGTATGTACTGGCAAATATCTATAGTCCTCCGCCATTTAAAATTGATGTTATGATCAGATTAAATGAATTTTTGTTAGATAAAGAAGAAGTACCGGTTATAGTAGTAGGGGATTTCAATGAGATCCTAGATAAAAAGTTGGATAGATTCCCCATACGGATAAACGCGGAGCCCACGGGGAGGGGCCGATTGAGTCAACTTTTGGATGAAGTGGGGCCGATGGATATTTGGAGGGTGCGGAACCCGGGAGCCCAACAATATTCCTGCTATTCAACTTCATATTCCACGCTTTCCAGGATAGATATGGCACTGGGTAATGATAGAGCACTCCAGATTACAGAGAAGGTTGTATATATGCCAAGAGGAATATCAGATCACTCTCCAATAGTCCTTACATTGAAATTAGGGGGGGAAAAAGGCTCAGAGGGAGTGGAAAATAAACCCATATTGGTTTGAACTGATTAAAAAAAACAGAAAAAAGTTCTTCCTCAATTGAGAGAATTTATAGTATGTAATGAAGGTACAGCAACGGCCGGGATTCTGTGGGATACTCTGAAGGCATATCTTAGAGGGGTTCTGATCCAGCAGGTAGCTAAATTTAATAAGGAAGCTAAGATATGGGAAGAACGCATTAGAAGAGAGGTAATAGAGGCAGGGAACAACTATGTAACAGATCCATCATCTGAAAGGGAAAAAATATGGTTGGATAAACAACAAGACTATAAAATTACGATTATGCGGAAGGTTGAGACCAGACGACTCTTCTTTCGGCAGTCTTCCTTCGCAGAGGGTGAAAGTGTGGGAAAGATGTTGGCGCAGTTGGTGAAGTCCAACTCCCCACCTTCCTCTATCTCTGCTATCAGGTCCCCAGGAGGAGAGATTTTATCTGACACCACAAAAATATTGCAGATATTTAGGGATTATTATAAAAATCTTTATTCAGCCCAAAAGGTGGGGGTAGAGGGCGTAATGGAAGACTTCCTAGGCAACTTGGAAATCCCGACCATTACGCAAGAGGAAAGAGAAGAGTTGGTATCCCCAATAACTTTAGTAGAACTTCAACAGGCAGTAACGAGTATGGCTAATCAGAAATCCCCTGGTCCAGATGGTCTTCCGACTGAGGCCTATAAATATTATGGAGAAATATTACTCCCGGAGCTCCTAAAAGCATTGGGGGGGAGCGCCCAGGGAGGGAAGACTTCCCATTTCAATGCTAGAAGCAACCATTGTACTTATACAAAAAGAAGGGAAAGATCCCCTGGATGTAGCGGCATATAGACCAATTTCTCTTTTATGCTCAGATGCTAAAATCCTAGCCAAGGTGCTGGCAACTAAGTTGAACAGATTAATTTCAAAACTGATCCACCCAGATCAGGCGGGTTTTATAGCTAATAGATCTACAAGCATGAATATCAGAAGGACATTCTTGAATATACAGACTCCAACGGAGAATGTAGGTTCAAGAGTCGTGCTGTCACTTGATGTTACAAAAGCTTTCGATAGCGTGGAGTGGGGATACATCTGGAGGGTTTTGGGGAAATTTGGATTTGGCCCTTCCTTTATTGGGTGGATTAAGATGTTGTACCATAGACCCAGTGCTAGGCTTAGAATTAATAACGAACTCTTGGATAAGATTGAGCTTGAGAGGGGGACGAGACAGGGGTGCCCCTTGTCGCCCCTGCTCTTCGCCCTGGCAATGGAACCTCTCGCCATTTCTATAAGATCAAGCGCTGAAATAACTGGGTTTTCGGAGAAAGACAGGAGATGAAAAAAATCGCGCTATACACAGACGATATCCTTCTTTATCTGGGAGATCTGGGGCAATCATTGACAAAAGCGATAAGCTTAGTCGAAAAATTTGGAAGCTTCTCAGGGTTAGAGATAAACTGGGAGAAAACAGAACTCCTTCCACTAGATTCTACGAGTTAATAATGCCAGGAATACCTCAGTTGGTAGTAGTGGATACATTGAAATATCTGGGGATAGCTTTGACGAAAGACCCTAATCAATTTATTTGTAAAAACCTTATGCCACTGCTGGCCAAATTCAAACAAAAAAATAGGCATCTGGAAACGATTTCCATTATCAGTGGCAGGCAGATGCAGCCTTATAAAGATGATCTGGATGCCCCAATTATTGTACCTGCTGCATAACTCCCCAGTCTGGATCTGTAAGAAATGGTTCAACAAAATTGAGTTTCTTTTAAGGCCCCTTTCACACGATCGGACCGTTCAGGTCCGCCTGTCAGTTTTGACGGCGGACCTGAACGGGCGCTCCATGTTAGTCTATGGAGCGTCGGATGTCAGCGGAGACATGTCCGCTGACATCCGACCCGGTCCGATCCGCTGAAGAGCAGACGGATGGCCCTACGTCCAGGTCCGTCGCTGTCGGATCGGATCGGGGGAGATCTGACGAAAACGGACACGCTGTCCGTTTTCGTCAGATCCCTCCATAGGCGGCAGCGGCACCTGACAAGCCCCTCCCCGCTCAGTGAGCAGAGAGGGACCTGTCATCCGCCGGCTCAGCGGAGATCAACGGACAGATCTCCCACTGAGCCGGCGGGCTGAGGCGGGCTCCGTAGAAACGGAGTCCGCCTCGTGTGAAAGGGGCCTTAGGGAACTAATATGGAAGGGGGGGGCAAGCCAGGATCCGACTTCGAACGCTACAACTACCAGCGGGGGAAGGAGGTGTGGCATTGCCTCACCCTGAGCGTTACTATCTGTCGTCACAGCTGCAGCACCTAATGGGATGTGACGTTCCAGGTGGAGGTACCCCCAATGGGAGAATCGTGCTGACTGAAGCTTCACATAATACAATCATTGAAACACTAGAGGCGGATTCCTTTGGCTATAGGCCTCCAACAATAAAAATGATAACTAAAATATGGAAAACTGTTAAAAAACAGATGGGATTTAATGGGCTAACTGAATACACTCCCCTTTGGAATAACTACAATCTGCGGGAAACCCTCCCGTTAGGAAAAGTAAGAGAATGGGAAATACATGGCATCAAAAGACTGAGACACCTGTACCTGGGAAATACTTTAAAAAAATTCTCAGATTTGAGACGAGAGTTCAATATATCGCAACGCTCATTTTATTCCTACGTACAGTTGAGGCATGCCCTTGAAGCCCAATTTAGGAAACAGCCACCAGTATGGAACGAAATGCCCCTCTTTCAAAGTATACTCCAGGTAGGGTCCACTAAGGGACTTATATCTGAACTCTATGGACAGATAAGCAAAGAAGTTAATGCTGAGGGGAAACTCCGCAAAGAGAAAAAAAAAGATGGGAAGAGGATATAGGGAGAATAAACACAGGAACAGTGGAAAAGAATCCTAGAAATGGGCTCGAGGGTATCGGTCTCACCCCCTCCAGAAGATATCCCATCTGATGTTGTTAACCACTTCCCTACCCGCCCATAGTCATATGACGTCCACAGATGAGATCTCCCATCCTGGGTGGACGTCATATGACGTCCTGGGATTCCCGGCCGTCTAGGGGGCGCGCGCGCGCGCGCCCGCCGCGTTCCTCGGGACCCGGTGCGTGTGCCCGGCGGCCGCGATGTCCGCCTGGGCACCCGCGATTGCCCGTTAACCGGGCCGGCATGTGGATCTGTGTGTGTAAAAGCCTGTCAGCTCTGAGGAGAGCGATCTGTGTTCCCAGAACGGAGGAACACAGATCGGTCTCCTCCCCTAGTGCGTCCCCTCCCCCTTCAGTTAGAATCATTCCCTAGGAAACATATTAACCCCTCCCCGCCCCCTAGTGGTTAACCCCTTCACTGCCTGTCACATTTACACAGTAATCAATGCAATTTTATAGCATTGATCGCTGTATAAATGTGATTGGTCCCAAATGTGTCAGAAATGTCCGATGTGTCCGCCATAATGTCGCAGTCACCAAAAAAAATCGCGATCGCCGCAAAAAAAAATAAAAAAATATTTTTTTTAAAAAAATGCCATAAATCTATCCTGTATTTTGTAGACGCTATAACTTTTGCGCAAACCAATCAATATATGGTTATTGCGATTTTTTTTACCAAAAATATGTAGAAGAATACGTATCGGCCGAAACTGAGGAAAAAATGTGTTTTTTAAAAAAAAAATTGGGATATTTATTATAGCAAAAAGTAAAAAATATTGTGTTTTTTTCAAAATTGTCGCTCTTCTTTTGTTTATAGCGCAAAAAATAAAAACCGCAGAGGCGATCAAATATCACCAAAAAAAAGCTCTATTTGTGGTGAAAAAAAAGGACGTCAATTTCTTTTGGGTACAACGTCGCACGACCGTGCAATTGACGTTTAAAGTGCGACAGCGCTGAAAACTAAAAATTGGCCTGGGAAGGAAGGGGGTGAAATTGCCCGGTATTGAACCGGTTAAATAGGGCTTATTATACTCCTAAGAGGCTGTTCAAGTTTGGCAGAAGATCAGACGATAAATGCCCCAGATGTCAGGGAACCGGCGATCTTATACACATGGTATGGAGGTGCCCCAAACTGTATCGGTATTGGGAGGAAGTGCTTAAAATCATAAGCGATTATATTTAAAATAACAATGAAAATGGATGCTGTGGTATGCATATTGGGGTACAGGAAGCAGCGGGGGGGGGAGAGGAATAGTACCACAATTGCAATAGTGAGGTGTTTGTTCCAAGCCAGAAAAATGATCGCAACCAGATGGCAATCTAGAACAACCCCTACTGTGAGAGATTGGATCCGGAAAGTGAATGAGACTATATGTAAAGAAAGAGCAGTGTATACAAAGAGAGGCAACCTTAAAGTGGAGTTCCACCCAAAAGTGGAACTTCCACTCATCAGATTCCTCCCCCCCTCCGGTGACACAGTTGGCACCTTTCAGGGGGGAGGGGGGGGGGTACAGATACCTGTATATTACAGGTATCTGTACCCACTTCCGGCGTAGATAGCCGCAGAATCTGCGGTTATTTACGCCACTTCCTGCTCCCTCCCCGCTGCCTGCTGGGAAACACACGGGTCCCAGAGGCAGCAGGGAGCATTCGTATTGCGCGGCGCGACTCGCGCATGCGCAGTAGGGAACCGGGAAGTGAAGCCGCACGGCTTCACTTCCTGATTCCCTTACCGAAGATGGAGGCGGCAGCACCCGAGGACGGAGAGACACTTCGGCCTCGGGTGCCGACATCGCGGGGCGCCCTGGACAGGTAAGTGTCCATGTTTTAAAAGTCAGCAGCTGCAGTATTTGTAGCTGCTGACTTTTAAAAAAAATTTTTTTTCGGCGGCGCTCCGCTTTAAGGAATTTGATGCGATGTGGAGGAGATGGTTCTGAAAAAATGGGTTCCCCCCTATAGAGTGATAAATGAATGGGAGGGGTAGGAAAGAGGGGAGGGATTAAGGGGCAACGCTTGGTCTGTAACACTGAAAATAGGTGAAGTGAATGGGATGGAGGAGGTCTTTTGATCACTTTGGTTTCTACTATTCATTTTACTGTCTTTTAGTATAATGCGCCCTCACTTCTTGATGAGGTACTTATCCATTTTATTATGTAAGAGAACGTTTTGTGTATTCACTTTTTAACTAATTTGTTAACCCTTGGAGGAAGCGAAGGGGAAGGGAAAGAAAAATTGAATAAAGATTAAATAGGGGGAGGGATAAAAAGGGGAAAGAAAAGATTAAAGCTACTATGATGTGACATGTGGTGGGATAAAAATGAACTTTAATGGTGAATTAAGTATCCCAAAAGTACTTGCTGAAGTAGCTTAAAAAAAAAAAAAAAGAAATACAATTGTACACAATGGATTGCATTAAAGGAAGCCCCATCCATTGTTTACAATTGTCATGTGCTGTGATGTGATTGGTTACAGCAGTCACATGGTACTGACAGCGAGCCGATACACTGATCAGTCATCGGCTGTGTCCATTGGACGGATCGGGCCACTCCTTCTGGGAGGACGTCATGCGACGTCCACTCCGGAGGATAAAAGGCCCACCTGTCAATGTGCTATAGGCCGGACGGGAAGGTGTTAATTCTAAAAGGTGAGAGAGATACTTACAAGAGATAGCAGCAGACGGCGGTGGTCACCAGCATCGTTATGATGACCCTGAGAAGAGATCAATAGACACATTATTGGAAGCCATTCCCGGTCACTGGACCTTCATTTTAACACATTTTCTAAAAATATCCTCAGATAAATATGATTTACATGTAATCTATTGTAAACATCACCAAATACTCCGCTCCCCACGCAGCACAGACAGAAAAGTGCCCGCTCCAAACATCACCAGCTGAAGATTATGATGCAAAAGAATAGAAGTGGAGCCGATACAGGATAATCCACCTGCTCCGCCCAACGCGTTTCAGTCCAACTGGAGCTCAGCCATAGAGTGCGGATGGCAGGATGGAAGGGACACCTCATATTAGGTGAGGGATCCACACCTGGGAGAACCAGCTCCAATAACTTCATCTGATACAATGTTAGACTAGGGAAGCCCCCAATAAAAAGATGATAAAATGATGTAGCACCACCAATAAATATGTGGTGTGATGATGTCAGCAAGCAAAGATCCGCCCAAATGTTGGTGGCTTTTAATGATCTGACCAATAGAAGCCTTTTTTTCCTATGTGTTGTGGGGACACCGGAGGGACAATGGTCAGTATATCACTGGAGTGGGGGCTGCTGGTTGTATCCTCTATGGAAGAGGTAGGCAACCTGTGGCCCTCCAGCTGTTGTGGAACTACATTTCCCATGAGGCATCGCAAGGCTGGCAGTTACAATTACTCCCAGAGGCATGATGGGACTTGTAGTTCTGCAACAGCTGGAGGGCCCCAGGTTGCCTACGCCTGCTCTATGGGGATCATACCATACACAATGTATACTGACCTCCAGCATCTGGGCTCCGCCCCTCTGGTAAACCTTTTGTTCAAATCGCCGGATCAAGAAGTCTCACTTCTATTGCTGCACCTACCTGATTATTACATTTTTTATAACATGGGGCTTTTTTTTTTATCTAGTACACAGCCGATGAAAATTCTATTAATCAGCACTCAAAAAAAGAAGTTTTATTCCAGGCGCTGCACTCATTATATTTTTATATGAATTTGTACAAAGCACGCAGTCCGCTAACAGGATAGGCAACCAGACTCCACCTATAACTGATGGGGCACTTCTGGGTGGAATGACCCACTTTATATAGGTAGGGGGGTGGGCAGTATGTTCAGGAGAGGAGTGTGGAGGGTATGATGAGGGTGGTATGTATAGGAGAGGAGTGCAGAGGGTATGATGGGGGTGGTATGTACAGGAAAGGAGTGCGGAAGGGTATGATTGGGGCAGTATGTATAGGAGAGGAGTGCGGAGGGTATGATGGGGGTGGTATGTACAGGAGAGGAGTGTGGAGGGTATGATGGGGGCGGTATGTATAGGAGAGGAGTGCGGAGGGTATGATGGGGGTGGTATGTACAGGAAAGGAGTGCGGAAGGGTATGATTGGGGCAGTATGTATAGGAGAGGAGTGCGGAGGGTATGATGGGGGTGGTATGTACAGGAGAGGAGTGTGGAGGGTATGATGGGGGCGGTATGTATAGGAGAGGAGTGCGGAGGGTATGATGGGGGTGGTATGTACAGGAGAGGAGTGCGGAGGGTATGATGGGGGCGGTATGTAGAGGAGAGGAGTGTGGAGGGGATGATGGGGGTGGTATGTAGAGGAGAGGAGTGTGGAGGGTATGATGGGGGCGGTATGTAGAGGAGAGGAGTGTGGAGGGTATGATGGGGGCGGTATGTAGAGGAGAGGAGTGTGGAGGGTATGATGGGGGCGGTATGTAGAGGAGAGGAGTGTGGAGGGTATGATGGGGGCGGTATGTAGAGGAGAGGAGTGTGGAGGGTATGATGGGGGTGGTATGTACAGGAGAGGAGTGTGGAGGGTATGATGGGGGTGGTATGTACAGGAGAGGAGTGTGGGGGGTATGATGGGTGCAGTATGTACAGGAGAGGAGTGTGGAGGGTATGATGGGGGTGGTATGTAGAGGAGAGGAGTGTGGAGGGTATGATGGGGGCGGTATGTATAGGAGAGGAGTGCGGAGGGTATGATGGGGGTGGTATGTACAGGAGAGGAGTGCGGAGGGTATGATGGGGGTGGTATGTACAGGAGAGGAGTGCGGAGGGTATGATGGGGGTGGTATGTACAGGAGAGGAGTGTGGAGGGTATGATGGGGGTGGTATGTACAGGAGAGGAGTGCGGAGGGTATGATGGGGGTGGTATGTAGAGGAGAGGAGTGTGGAGGGTATGATGGGGGCGGTATGTACAGGAGAGGAGTGTGGGGGGTATGATGGGGGTGGTATGTACAGGAGAGGAGTGTGGGGGGGTATGATGGGGGTAGTATGTACAGGAGAGGAGTGTGGAGGGTATGATGGGGGTAGTACGTACAGGAGAGGAGTGAGGAGGGTATGATGGGGGCAGTATGTACAGGAGTGGAGTGTGGGGGGGGATGATGGGGGCAGTATGTACAGGAGAGGAGTGTGAAGGGTGTGATGGGGACAGTATGTACAGGAAAGGAGTGCGGAAGGGTATGATTGTGGCAGTATGTATAGGAGAGGAGTGCGGAGGGTATGATGGGGGTGGTATGTACAGGAGAGGAGTGTGGAGGGTATGATGGGGGCGGTATGTACAGGAGAGGAGTGTGAAGGGTGTGATGGGGACAGTATGTACAGGAGAGGAGTGCGGAAGGGTATGATTGGGGCAGTATGTATAGGAGAGGAGTGCAGAGGGTATGATGGGGGTGGTATGTACAGGAGAGGAGTGTGGAGGGTATGATGGGGGCGGTATGTATAGGAGAGGAGTGCGGAGGGTATGATGGGGGTGGTATGTACAGGAGAGGAGTGCGGAGGGTATGATGGGGGCGGTATGTAGAGGAGAGGAGTGTGGAGGGTATGATGGGGGCGGTATGTAGAGGAGAGGAGTGTGGAGGGTATGATGGGGGCGGTATGTAGAGGAGAGGAGTGTGGAGGGTATGATGGGGGTGGTATGTACAGGAGAGGAGTGTGGAGGGTATGATGGGGGTGGTATGTACAGGAGAGGAGTGTGGGGGGTATGATGGGTGCAGTATGTACAGGAGAGGAGTGTGGAGGGTATGATGGGGGCGGTATGTAGAGGAGAGGAGTGTGGAGGGTATGATGGGGGCGGTAGGTATAGGAGAGGAGTGCGGAGGGTATGATGGGGGTGGTATGTACAGGAGAGGAGTGCGGAGGGTATGATGGGGGTGGTATGTACAGGAGAGGAGTGTGGAGGGTATGATGGGGGTGGTATGTACAGGAGAGGAGTGCGGAGGGTATGATGGGGGTGGTATGTAGAGGAGAGGAGTGCAGAGGGTATGATGGGGGCGGTATGTACAGGAGAGGAGTGCGGAGGGTATGATGGGGGTGGTATGTACAGGAAAGGAGTGCGGAAGGGTATGATTGTGGCAGTATGTATAGGAGAGGAGTGCGGAGGGTATGATGGGGGTGGTATGTACAGGAGAGGAGTGTGGAGGGTATGATGGGGGCGGTATGTACAGGAGAGGAGTGTGAAGGGTGTGATGGGGACAGTATGTACAGGAGAGGAGTGCGGAAGGGTATGATTGGGGCAGTATGTATAGGAGAGGAGTGCAGAGGGTATGATGGGGGTGGTATGTACAGGAGAGGAGTGTGGAGGGTATGATGGGGGCGGTATGTATAGGAGAGGAGTGCGGAGGGTATGATGGGGGTGGTATGTACAGGAGAGGAGTGCGGAGGGTATGATGGGGGCGGTATGTAGAGGAGAGGAGTGTGGAGGGTATGATGGGGGCGGTATGTAGAGGAGAGGAGTGTGGAGGGTATGATGGGGGTGGTATGTACAGGAGAGGAGTGTGGAGGGTATGATGGGGGCAGTATGTACAGGAGAGGAGTGTGGGGGGTATGATGGGTGCAGTATGTACAGGAGAGGAGTCTGGAGGGTATGATGGGGGCGGTATGTAGAGGAGAGGAGTGTGGAGGGTATGATGGGGGCGGTATGTATAGGAGAGGAGTGCGGAGGGTATGATGGGGGTGGTATGTACAGGAGAGGAGTGCGGAGGGTATGATGGGGGTGGTATGTACAGGAGAGGAGTGTGGAGGGTATGATGGGGGTGGTATGTACAGGAGAGGAGTGCGGAGGGTATGATGGGGGTGGTATGTAGAGGAGAGGAGTGCAGAGGGTATGATGGGGGCGGTATGTACAGGAGAGGAGTGCGGAGGGTATGATGGGGGTGGTATGTACAGGAGAGGAGTGTGGAGGGTATGATGGGGGTGGTATGTACAGGAGAGGAGTGTGGGGGGTATGATGGGGGTGGTATGTAGAGGAGAGGAGTGTGGAGGGTATGATGGGGGCGGTATGTACAGGAGAGGAGTGTGGAGGGTATGATGGGGGCGGTATGTACAGGAGAGGAGTGTGGGGGGTATGATGGGGGTAGTATGTACAGGAGAGGAGTGTGGAGGGTATGATGGGGGTAGTATGTACAGGAGAGGAGTGGGGAGGGTATGACAATGGGCAGTATGTACAGGAGAGGAGTGTGGAGGGTATGATGGGGGCAGTATGTACAGGAGAGGAGTGTGGAGGGTATGATGGGGGCAGTATGTACAGGAGAGGAGTGTGGAGGGGATGATGGGGGCGGTATGTACAGGAGAGGAGTGTGGAGGGTATGATGGGGGCGGTATGTAGAGGAGAGGAGTGTGGAGGGGATGATGGGGGCGGTATGTACAGGAGAGGAGTGTGGAGGGTATGATGGGGGCGGTATGTACAGGAGAGGAGTGTGGGGGGTATGATGGGGGCAGTATGTACAGGAGAGGAGTGTGGAGGGTATGATGGGGGCGGTATGTACAGGAGAGGAGTGTGGAGGGTATGATGGGGGTAGTACGTACAGGAGAGGAGTGGGGAGGGTATGACAATGGGCAGTATGTACAGGAGAGGAGTGTGGAGGGTATGATGGGGGCAGTATGTACAGGAGAGGAGTGTGGAGGGTATGATGGGGGCAGTATGTACAGGAGAGGAGTGTGGAGGGGATGATGGGGGCAGTATGTACAGGAGAGGAGTGTGGAGGGGATGATGGGGGTGGTATGTACAGGAGAGGAGTGTGGAGGGTATGATGGGGGCGGTATGTAGAGGAGAGGAGTGTGGAGGGGATGATGGGGGCGGTATGTATAGGAGAGGAGTGTGGAGGGTATGATGGGGGTGGTATGTACAGGAGAGGAGTGTGGAGGGTATGATGGGGGCGGTATGTACAGGAGAGGAGTGTGGAGGGTATGATGGGGGCGGTATATACAGGAGAGGAGTGTGGGGGGTATGATGGGGGTGGTATGTAGCGGAGAGGAGTGTGGGGGGTATGATGGGGGTGGTATGTAGCGGAGAGGAGTGTGGAGGGTATGATGGGGGTGGTATGTAGAGGAGAGGAGTGTGGAGGGTATGATGGGGGTGGTATGTAGAGGAGAGGAGTGTGGAGGGTATGATGGGGGCGGTATGTAGAGGAGAGGAGTGTGGAGGGTATGACAGTGGGCGGTATGTATACGAGAGGAGTGTGGAGGGTATGATGGGGGTGGTATGTAGAGGAGAGGAGTGTGGAGGGTATGATGGGGGTGGTATGTAGAGGAGAGGAGTGTGGAGGGTATGACAGTGGGCGGTATGTATACGAGAGGAGTGTGGAGGGTATGATGGGGGTGGTATGTAGAGGAGAGGAGTGTGGAGGGTATGATGGGGGTGGTATGTACAGGAGAGGAGTGTGGAGGGGATGATGGGGGCGTTATGTACAGGAGAGGAGTGTGGAGGGTATGATGGGGGCAGTATGTACAGGAGAGGAGTGTGGAGGGTATGATGGGGGTGGTATGTACAGGAGAGGAGTGTGGAGGGAATGATGGGGGCGGTATGTACAGGAGAGGAGTGTGGAGGGAATGATGGGGGCGGTATGTACAGGAGAGGAGTGTGGAGGGGATGATGGGGGTTGGGATATGGATGATGATTATGAGGAGGATGATGATGATGAAGATGAGGGATATGGAGGATGATATGGAGTAGGATGATGGGGGTTGGGATATGGAGGATGATGATGAGGAGGATGATGAAGATGATGGTGATCAGGGATATGGAGGATGATGATGATGAGGAGGAGGATGATGATGAAGATGATGGTGATCAGGGATATGGAGGATGATGATGATGAGGAGGATGATGATGAAGATGATGGTGATGAGGGATATGGAGGAGGATGATGATGATGAGGAGGATGATGATGACCCCCCTCTCTCTCCCCCCCTCCTCTTACCCTCGGTTGGGGCCTTTGGGGACGAACCATGGGGCGGCGATGCCGATGAGCCCCCAGAAGGTGGTGAAGATGATGAAGGGGATGGTGGAGGAGTGAGCGGTCATCCCGGCCGGTGGGAGATCAGATCTACAATGTATTCTTCATCCAGCACTGGCCCCGCCTCCTTCCCCGCAGCGCTCTCCTCTCTTTGGCTGATGGCTCTCCCTCCCTTTAGTCTTATTGGTTGAGCTGCGTGTCTGTCAGAGGTGAGGATAACGCCGAGCACCGCCCCCATAGAGGAAGGAGGACCATTCTGCAGAAGAGGAACGAGGGACTGCAGGGCGGAGCGTACATTGGAGGAGGCGGAGTTTTCTGGCTTATTAGGGGGAGAAGGGTGTTTCTAGGAGGGTAGGGGGCGGTGCCAGCGATCCAGAACACACACCCGGGAGAAGATTGGTACCCCGAGAAAGATGGGTTTCACTCCCCTGCTACTGCGCATGCGCCAGTTTCAGGCAAAACAAGCCGAGCGCGGAGATGCTGCAGCCGGTGACGCACTTATAATAACGATCCTGGGTGGTGGGCGCCCCCATCGTTCACGTGATCAGCGGGGAGGCTCCTGATTGGCTCTCACACAAACTTAAATCTATAGCTTCCAACTGTCCCTGATTTCGAGGGACTGTCCCTGATTTCGAGGGACTGTCCCTGATTTCGAGGGACTATCCGAGATTCGGAGCAATGTCCCTCATTTTGGTCTGCTCTATATACATGTATAGAGAATGCACTTCTTATCTTTCAAAAACTGTTTCTCAGCACTAAACCTTTCATCTAATTTCTAATTTGCTGCATTTGTACATTTCAAAAGCCAATATAAAGAAATAGCAGTGGTAAAAATGTTTTTTGTTTGTAAGTTTAACCCCTTAGCACGGTCGCCGGCCCTTTAAGGGGTTTCGGATGCCGGGAGGCGGGGGTTTATGAATCGTGACAGCCGTGATTGGCGGTCACATGATCAGAAATCTGATCGCAAGCAGCGATCGTGAGTTTTCCATTAGCCGCCAGTAACGGTGCTGGGGGGGGGGGGCGTGTACGGGGCTCGCTCTCTCGGCACAACTGTTTTTGCAATATCGCACGCAAATATGTGGCCACTCGGCGCTGAGAGGTTAACGTATCATTTTTAAAAAAATATAATTCTCCTTTAACCGGTTCCGGACCGACTTCTGCCCATTTACTGCCGCACGATGGACCGGCTGTGCGAAACTGCGTGCCTGTGCGTCGCTCCGTGCAGAGGACACTGGGGGGGCGTGCACGCCGCCGGAGGCGCGGTCGCGTGCTAATTGGACAGACGGGAAGCTAATCAGCAGGTACAGCGGAATTGACGTCTTCCGCCCCTCCCGCGATCGTTCCAGGGAGAGGCAGAACAGCGATCTGCCTCTGTAAAACAAGGAAGATCGCTCTTCTGACAGGGGAGACGATGGAGATCTTGTGTTTCTGCTAAGCAGGAACACGGATCTCTGTCTTCACCCAGTCAGAGCACCTCCCCCACAGTTAGCAAGCACCCCCTAGGGACACATTTATCCCTTTGATCTCCCCTTTTATTAACCCCTTAACTGCCACTGTCATTAGTACAGTGACAGTGCTTTTTTTTTTTTTTAGCACTAATCACCGTTTTGGTGTCACTGGTCCCCCCAAAAAAGTGTCAGTTAGGTGTCCGATCTGTCCACCGCAAATCGCAGTCCCGCTATAAGTCGAAGATCGCCGTCATTACTAGTAAAAAATAAAATTCCATAAATATATCCCATAGTATGTAGATGCTAAATATTGTGATCCCCGAGCTATGATATGTGTAAAATTCTTTAACCAGTCGCCGTATAACGCGGCAGGTTGGCTCCCCTGCGTGAATCGCCGTAGCTGTACGGCGGGCGCTGTAAGGGGTATGGGGGGGGGCGCACGCCCCCGCCGTCGTGTGACATAGGAGCTGATGCACGTGCCCGGCGCCCGCCATGTCCGCTGGGCACCCGCAATCGTTCCTGAGAGAGACAGAATGGAGATCTGCAAATGTAAACAGACAGATCTCCGTTCTGTCAGGGGAGAGGAGACAGATCTGTTGTTCATACTGGTTATGAACAGCGATCGGTCTCCTCCTCCAGTCGGTTCCCACCCCCCCCCCGCAGTTAAGCCCCATACACACTATCAGATTTTCTGTTGATTTTTGTCTTCAGATTTACCAAAACAATGTAGTGCAAAGGGCCTGCCTGATTGCATACAAATTGAAACTCCTAAGGTTTTGTCCTCATATTATATGGTTTTGGTAAATCTGAAGGAAAAAATCAGCAGAAAATCTGATGTGTATGGGGCTTAGAATCACTCCCTAGGACAGACATTTAACCTCTTGATCGCCCCCCTAGTGTTAACCCCTTCCCTGACAGTGACATTTATATAGTAATCAGTGGCTATTTTTAGCTCTGATCGCTGTATAAATGTCACAAAAAAAAAGAATCAAAAGTGTCCGATCTGTCCGCCGCAATGTCACAGTCCTGCTAAAAATCGCAGATCACCAGCATTACTAGCAAAAAAAAAAATTAATAATAAAAATGCCATAAATCTATCCCCTATTTTGTAGACACTATAACTTTTGCGCAAAGCAATCAATATAAGCTTATTGCGATTTTTTTTTTTTTTTTTTTTAAACAAAAATATGTAGAATATGTATCGACCTAAACCGAGGGAGAAATTCGTTTTTTTGAGCCCTTTCACACTGGGGCAGTTTGCAGGCGCTATTGCGCTAATAATAGCGCCTGCAAACCGACCTGAAAGTGCCGCTGCTGTGTATCCAGTGTGAAAGCCCCGAGGTCTTTCACACTGGAGCGATGCGCTGGCAGGACCATAAAAAAAAGTCCTGCTAGCAGCATCTTCGGAGCGGTGAAGGAGCGGAGTGTATACCGCTCCTGCCCATTGAAATCAATGGGACGGCGCGGCTATACCGCCGGCAAAGCACCTCTGCAGAGGCGCTTTGCGGTGGTATTTAACCTTTTCTCGGCCGCTAGCAGGGGGGTAAAACCGCCCCCGCTAGCGGCCGCATACCGACGGTAAAACGCCGCTAATAATAGCGGCGTTTTACCACCGCCAACGCCGCCCCCGCCCCAGTGTGAAAGGGCTCTAAGGGATATTTATTATAGCAGAAAGTAAAAAATATTGTGTTTTTTTTCCGAAATTGTCGCTCTTTTTGTTTATAGCACAAAAAATAAAAACCGCAGAGGTGATCAAATACCACCAAAAGAAAGCTCTATTTGTGTGTGTGTGTGTGTGTGTGTGTGTGGGGGGGGGAGACATCAAATTTTATTTGGGTACAGCGGCCCACGACCGCCCAATTGTCAGTTAAATCGACGCAGTGCCGTATCGCAAAAAAATGGCCCGGGGGCAAATCCTTTCGGGGCTGAAGTGGTTAAATAAATTTATTTGTTATAATATATATATATACCAGAAGTCCTCCAAAGTGCTTGGTGTCCTATTCATCCAGTGGTATCAATAACGTGCTGTAGCGCCCGTGTTAAAAGGACCTGCAATCCTCCGGTGATTGTAGACGTTTGTTTCCCTTCCCCCTTAGGGCTCTGGTGGGTGGGGTGATGATCTTCATATGAATGTGGGGAAATAGAATCAGGAGAGATTCCTTGTGTAATTCCGTATTTTATTTGTTTCAATCTTAATTTTATTGGAAAATTATTATACAGATAGACAAATATTCATACATTAATGGCATCATCATACCAGCAGTCAATTTACAAATGCATTATACAAGCTTACATAACAAAAAAAAAAAAAAAAAAACACAAAACAAATTTGTATTTTATTTGTTAAAAACATAAAAAAAAAAACTAAAAAAAAAAACTAAAAAAAAAGCGGACTGCACACTTACAAACTTTTCCTCTTGTATATGGGCATTTGAGGGAAAACAAAAACCAAAAAGCGCCGCTCTGGAACTCAAAGATGGCGGTCTGCGTTTCAAAGAGCGGACGTGACGTCATGGAAGTATTCCCTCGCTTAAAGTATAAATAAACGCAAAACTTTTTTTTTTTTTTTTTTTTTTTAGTTTTGGATAGAGTGGAGAGGGATTAGAACGTCTGTCCAGTTTTTATTGCTGTCTGTGCCCCCCGGTTAAAGCGGCGTTCCACTCAGAAATGGAATTTCCGACGATCCGGCCCCCCCCCCCCCCCCCTCCGGTGTCACATTTGGAACCTTTCAGGGGGGAGGGGCAGATACCTGTCTAATACAGGTATTTGCTCCCACTTCCGGCAAAAGAGCGCCGCAGAATCCGCGGTGAACTACGCCATGTCCGCCCCCCCCCCCCGCCGCGGTCTTCTGGGAGACACAGGTCCCAGAAGACAGCAGGGACCATTTAGAACAAGCAGTGTGACTCGCGCATGCGCAGTAGGGAACCCGGCTGTGAAGCCACAAGGCTTCACTTCCCGATTCCCTTACTGAAGATGGCGATGCCTCCACCCGGGAGCCCAGGGGACGGGTCGGCTTCGGGTGGGTGAGGACATCACGGGCATCCTGGACAGGCGAGTTTCCTTATTTTAACAGTCAACAGCTGCTGTATTTTTCTAGCTGCTGACTTTTATTTATTTTTTTTTCCAGCGGAACTCCGCTTTAAGGAGCTTAACCCTCTCTATTTGTCCTGTTTACCATCAACATTGAAAGTGAAAGTAAAGGAAAAATCCTTAATGTTAGGTTGTCCCCAGAAAAGTAACAAGAAGGGGGGGGGGGGTTTTCCAATGGGGACACTAGTTCTTGTGAACTGGGGGGTCCCCAAGGAGTTCCCTTTAAATATGCAGGGATTTCCTTTCACTTCCTCTTTGGCTATGGGGCAGGAAGTGAAGGAAAATCTCAGCAATGGGACACAGATGGAGAAAAAAAAAAAAAAATGGACAGGGGTTAGAAGTCTCCCTTGCTCTATTCAAAAACGAAAAAAAAAAATAAATTCTACTTTAATGCATTTCACTCTGGGCAGGAAGCGTCCTCTTATGAGGATCATTACCCCACCTGCCGGAGTACCCTTTACAGCGCAGCCGCTCCACATTACAGCTCTTCTTTCAATGTAAGCCCCCCCTCCTTCACTGTCAGCAGGGTAGAGGCACAGGCAGCTGTGTGAGCTCTCCCGAGTCTCCTGCCCGTCCGGGGGGGGCAGATTGGGATGGAGGGTGGGAGCTGCCCAACTTACTATGTGAACAAGCGGGTGATGACTCCCTTGTTAATTTGAAAAATAAAAACTCCTGTTCTGCAGCACCTCCCGCCTTGAGGATGACAGCGGCGGCCGGGCGCAAGACTCAGGAAAGCTCACACAGCTGATACGTGGCAGCCGCTGTCCGGACAGGACTGTCACTTGGTCCGCGTTCAGACCGCGGTCCGCCATTTAGTGATCCATGGCATACACCATGCGCTATACATCTGTTTATCCGAGTCTCAGTGTACAACCAGCAGAGACATTCATTTCCATGGCCAGCTGTATACAGCACCGTGCTTACCCACACTTTACTATGTATACACAATAGTGACCATATCCATGAGACCCAATAAACCCCCCCCTCCAGAATAATTCCAGAAATGCAGCAATGATGTTGGGTGAGCTGAATGACATTTGCGCTTCCTGCACAAGCATCGAATGTTCACATTAGCGAATACAACGTCATCGTTGTGCCGTTGTGCCGATTGGTGTCCTTCATCAACCCAACTTAATGGTGACCTATCCATCTACACCCGCTGGTCACATCACAATGCAGCATTGAAGGGGAACAAAACTCTTCTAGTGAAGTGCGTCCAGCAATGATCACCGTGGGTGGCTGTGCCAGAGGGATGTATCTACCGCGAAGCAAGCAAGGCATTTGCCCTGGGTGACATTTTTCAGGGGGCAGCACCGTTGCCAGGAAGAAGGGCAGAGGTGGCTCTTTAACCACTTCTTATCAGTGATTATACCAAGTCGATGCATCACCCCCCCCGTATTGTTTTTTTAGAGCCTGCGGCCGGCTTTCTATTATAAGCAGCGGAAGGAGACGTCCACCCCCCCGCCGCTCTCTTGGGCTCTCCCATCCCACCGGGGAGACCAGGGTACTGTGATGTTAAGAGGGGTTGTGATGTGAAGGACTGGCTAAGGACATAGGGGGCTATTATGTAAAGGGTAGACCAAAGACACTGATGTACAGGTAGGGTTGTGATGTGTCCTAATGCAAACATGAGATTCAGACCTCTGCCAAAAGAAAATTTTACTGACTGGACCTTCGTAAATTTTAATTCAAGACCCCTGATGTACCTGCCCACTTATTGACCGCAATGCGTATATATCCACTTTCTCGGTCAGAGTGGCTCATTAACCGCTGGATCACTTTCAGAAGCACCGGGAGCGGACGTACCCCCTCCCGCCGTGTTTCTCGGGCTCACCGTTTTTACTGGCGCACCCGAGAAACGATCCAACGGTACCGCTGGCTGGACACAGAGGCAGACTGGGACCAGATAGTCTCTGATCGCCTCTATGGCCTTGGAGGATCAGAACAATGTCATGTCACTTTCGGTCCAGGGTGGAAGTAAACAATTTTTTTTTTAAAGCAAAAGATCAAAAAAAAAAAAAAAAAAAAAAAAAAAGGTTTTTTTTCTTTTAAATCTTTTGCTTTTAAAAAAGTGAATGAGGGATTTGGGGTCTTCTCCATAGAGGAGGACCTGTCATCCCCGATTTCTGTTACAAGGGATGCTTACATTCCTCGTAAAGGAAATAAAAGTGATTAAAAAATAAATGAAGGGACAGTGTAAAAAAAAAAAAAAATTATATATATATATATATATATATATATATATATATATATATATATATATATATATATATATATATATATATATATATATATATATATGGAAAAAAAAAATAAAAAATTGGAGCACCCCATCCCTCCTTGCTTGCATACGTAGGTCGCACACGCATATGTAAACGGTGTTTGCATATGTGAGATATTGCCGTGAATGTTAGAGCGAGAGCAATATTTCTAGCACTAGACCTCCTCTATAACCCTAAGCAGGTATCCTGTAAAATTTTTTTAAAGCATCGCCTATAGAGATTTATTTATATACCGTAGTTTGTCTCCATTCCACAAGCGCAATTTTAAAGCTTGACACGTTAGTTATCTATTTACTCTGCATTCTTCCAAAAAAAAAAAAAAAAAAAAAAAAAAAAACGGGGTATACATTGTATTTTTTTTCCTTTAAATTCATTAAAGTGGATTTTTTCCAAAAAAAATTGCTGCGTAAATACTGTGTGACATAAAAAATTGCAACGATCGACAATTTAGTCCCTATGGTCTCTGCTAAAAAAAAAAAAAAAAAAGAAAAAAAAAGGACAACAAAACAAACATATTTATAATGTTATGTGGTTATAAGTAATTATCTAGCAAAAAATACTGATTTAAACGTGTAAACAGAAAGTGTCAGAAAAGGCGCCGGGTCTGATGGGTTGCAGTCAACGAATATCTTTTCTTTATAAAGGCTGAGAGTCCTTTGTGGGGCAGTGGAAGGGTTATGATATCTGACCACTGGAGGGAGCTCTTGTTTAAAAAGATATGGAGCAGATACCACCCCCCCTAGATTTCTTTTTATAGATAATGATGAATTCAGCAACAAAATAAATAAATACATAAAAAAAAAAAAAAAAGACAAAGGCAACACAATACTGAAAAGTCTATTTTTCTTTATTTTAGTATTAACTTTGGTTTGCAGATTGGCAAAATGTTTACTTGCAGGCCTCTCTGCCAAAATACAAAATATATTTACAGCAATTTATTATCCTTCAGGTCTTTTCAGTCTTTTAAAAAAAAAAAAAATCCGAAACAATATGCGAACCCACACTCTACATTATTCATTAAATATCCCACACCAACACATCCGATTGGATAAAAGTCACTATTTTGGAAAACGTCTCAATTCATTCATAACCCAGATGGCCATGCTGAGGAGGGCCAGGGAGCCAGACTGATGGGTGGCTGCCAGTGAAGTAGGAACGTACAGAAGCAAAGTGCTAATTCCAAGAGTCACCTGAAATGAAGAATAGTGTGAAAGACCAAAACTACACATCCCTTCCCAGTATACCCGCCCTCCTCCCCTCCCTCCCTGTATAAAAGGAAACAAAGCAGACTAAAATCTCCAATGATCATAAACTCAAATATAGCTACAGAGCAAACCCCCAGTCTAAGACCGGCCATACATGATCCATTAGGGGACAAGGGCCTCTTCCCTACAACCCTGGCCGGTGGTTGTGGGGGTTTGCGGGCAGTAGGCTTATTGGAATCTGGAAGTCCCCTTTAACAAGGGGCTCCCCCCACCAATGTGAAAGAGTACGGGGTGCATTGTACCCCTACTCATTCACCAAAAAAGTGTCAAAAAGAAATAATAAATAAAAAAAAACAAACAGTTTTTGTCCTTCATTAAAAACAGTTGTTCATTAGCTAATGGGAGGGGCTAAACAGCAACATTCCCGGGTGAACCTGCCCCTGTGACATCATCGACACCAGCATGCATCGATTGATGACTTCACAAGGGGTGGGGCCACCCGGTGACGTCGCCCATTAGCTATTTAAAAAGGAGTTAAAAAGGTAGAAGGTGTTTTACATTAGAATGAAAAGCCTTCTGTGTGCAGCAGCCCCCCTCCGCCCCTCTAATATTTACCGGAGCCCCATCTCTGTCCAGCCATGTCCACAAATGTCTCTGCCATCTGAGACTCTCCCTCCTGATTGGCTGAGACACAGCAGAGGCGCCATTGGCTCCCACTGCTGTCAAAGTCAGTCAGCCAATTAGGAGAGAGAGGGGGCGGGGCCGGAGCTCCATGTCTGAATGGACACAGGGAGCTGTGACTTGGCTCAGGTGCCCCCATAGCAAGCTGACAAAGAGGGACCCGAGAAGAGGAGGGTCCGGGCTGCTCTGTGAAAATCCACTGCAACAGAGCAGGTAAGTATGACATGTTTGTTATTTTTATTGAAAAAAAACAAAAACAAGACTTTACGATCACTTGTCAGACGGCGGGAGCTAGTGGCGGATGCGGCGTTTTTTTTTGGGTCAGCGGTAGCGTTCATTGTGATTGAATCTACTGGATCTACACTGGGGGACATTCATTTTTAATTCAAATTAAAAACAATTATAAAAAACAAAAAAAACACAAACATATTATACTTACATGCTCTGTGCAATGGTTTTGCACAGAGCAGCCCCATCCTCTTCTTTTTTGGGTCCCTCGCCGGAGGTCCTGGCTCCTCCCCCCTGGTTGAGTGCCCCCAATAGCAAGCCTCTTGCTATGGGGGCACTTGAGCAGGCTCACTCCTGCTCAACCCTGCACTCTGTACGCAGTTCGCAACCCTGCACTCTACACAACCAAAAGAAGAGGCCCCAACCTCTTCTTTTTGGGTCCCTCGCTGGCAGTCCTGGCTCCTCCCCCCTGGCTGAGTGCCCCCAATAGCAAGCCGCTTGCTATCGGGGCACTCGAGCAGGCTCGCTCCTGAGCCGCACTCCTGTGAATGTACATTGTCTATTAACACACATCATCACACGCTCAGCCCCGCCACAAGCTCTCATTCCTCATTGGCTCACTGGCTGTGACTGACAGCAGGAGGAATCAATGGCTACTACTGCTGTGCGAGCCAATGAGGAAAGGGAGACCTGGGAGAGTCGCTGCTCTCATGCACATGACTGGATCGAGATAGGGCACAGGTAAGTATAAGCAATCCCGGCTTCTCCCCCCTGCCGAGTGCCCCCCCAAAAAGCAAGCTATAGGGGCACTCAAGCAGGCTCGCTCCCAAGCTGTGCTCCTGTGAATGGACATTGGCGCCTCTCCCCCCCCACTCTCTCCGTGGTGGCTCACTGGCTTTGATTGATTGGAGCCAATGGTGCCCGCTGCTGTGTGAGCCATTAAGGCTCTGGATTGAGATGGGGCTCAGGTAAGTATAAGGGGGCGGGGCTGCACCCAAAAGGTTTGTTCCTTCTGACTTTAGAACCCCTTTAACTCTCTTTGTTTTTAATGAACTGACATTACCATGAACATTACTCTCCTAAACTAGCTACTATAGATACCATTACATTTAGGATGTCACTCTGCATACATAATTTGGATGCAACCAGCAGAATATGTGACCCTCACACACAGAAAATGGAGAGAGACTCAGCACAGGATTCTTATGGCTCCGTTGTACATCTATATAGTGGAAGTGACAGGATAGAGTTCACCTGTAGCATGCCAGAGAGGAATTACCTGTAAATACGCCATAGCAAGTAGACTGTTCACAGCCAGCCTGGTCCTCCGAGGAAGTGGGATCTTCCGGGAATAGAAATACAGCCCAGTAATGGCGGCTACAGAAGTGGTCCCCTATGGGAGGAACAAAGCTCTTCAGAAACAAGGCTGTGAGAAGCTACAGAATGAAAACGGCAAGCGTTCCTTTACTCACAAGGATGCGATGGTTGAACTGTACAGTTGTTGGATTCTCAAAGATGTTCTTGAAGGTTGGGGAGAAGGCCAGAAGGTCATCTGGAATCCAGCGGTCCGCCATCTTTGGAAAGGAGTTGTAGACAAGGCCAGCGTCCAGACCAGCCACAAAGGCCCCTAAGAAGATACAGAGTGGAGGATTCCAGGTTATGATGGGATACACCAGAAAGAATGTAGACTTCTATAGACAACCGGAGGGTTAAGATAACGCTGTTTGCTATGTGAAGTATACCTCAGTATAAAACGGAATTCCTGAACTCACCAAGAAAAAGATTATATGGAGTTCAATAAGGGATACAAAATCTTTCATCTTCAGGTTATACCGTCACCTACAGGGGGACTGGAGACCAGCAAACAAAAAATACTCAAGAAAACTAAACCAGCCCAAGATTCTCTCTCCTAGCATGCCGTATGGAGAATATGATCATAATCAGAGAGGGGCGGGGCCTATGTCGCTCAATAGATTCCAAGGAATGGATTTTAGGAGTATGGAAATTAAGGGACACATTAAAGAAGAATCCCAGGTATTTTTTTTATATAGTTACATTGATTCAGCCTGCACTAATGTAACTATGCACATACCGTACCTCCGGGTCACATGCAGAGCGGCTGTCCTGCTGCATTGTGAACACAGGAGGTCGCTCTCTAAGCACAAGTGAGAAATTTGTAAGCATCCCACGGTGAGGAAGCTAGCAGCACTAGTCCAGATATCATAGTCACTGCTAAAACAGATATCCAAATCCTCAAAGCTCAAAACTAGAACCAGATGGCTTACACCCTTTTCATGTGGCCCTCGCACCCATGGGGAGGAGGTGCAAGTGAGATATATGGACATCCTGTGAAGGAGCTGAACCCTGCACTCTGTGCAAAGCCCACCCCTGAACCCTGCACTCTGTGCAAAGCCCACCCCTGAACCCTGCACTCTGTGCAAAGCCCACCCCTGAACCCTGCACTCTGTGCAAAGCCCACCCCTGAACCCTGCACTCTGTGCAAAGCCCACCCCTGAACCCTGCACTCTGTGCAAAGCCCACCCCTGAACCCTGCACTCTGTACACAGCCCACCCCTGAACCCTGCACTCTGTACACAGCGCACCCCTGAACCCTGCACTCTGTACACAGCGCACCCCTGAACCCTGCACTCTGTACACAGCGCACCCCTGAACCCTGCACTCTGTACACAGCGCACCCCTGAACCCTGCACTCTGTACACAGCGCACCCCGCACCCTGCACACAGCGCACCCCTGAACCCTGCACACAGCGCACCCCTGAACCCTGCACACAGCGCACCCCTGAACCCTGCACTGTGCACACAGCGCACCCCTGAACCCTGCACTCTGTACACAGCGCACCCCTGAACCCTGCACTCTGTACACAGCACTCTGTACACAGCGCACCCCTGAACCCTGCACTCTGTACACAGCGCACCCCTGAACCCTGCACTCTGTACACAGCGCACCCCTGAACCCTGCACTCTGTACACAGCGCACCCCTGAACAATGCACAAAGCACGCCTGGTATTTATTGCCCCTTTAAGATCCTCCCACTCTTAGTGCAGTTTGGCCACACCCACCATTGTATGCAGTCCGGCGAGGGAGCGTGGTTCCTGCACCTATTCTCTAAGAAAAAAAGCCCTGCATAAATTTATAGAGTCTTACAGATACATCCGGCCCTTTAAGGACAACCATAATGCTGATGCGGCCCACAATTAGAGTTTGGAAAAAAAAAAAAAAAAAGACAACTCCATCCAGTTGAACCCACAAAACACAGCTTACTGACTGGAAAGGTGCCAGCTGATTGGTGAAAAGCAAACTTGGTACCAAATGTTCAAAAAAGGGCCAAGATAGATACATGGAAACTACAGACCAGTCAGCCTAACAGAAATAGTATGTAAAGTATTGGAAGGAATGATAAGGGGCCATATGCAAGAATTAGCCTTTAAAATAGTATCATTAGTAGTAACCAACATGGATTTATGAAGGATCTTTCTTGAAAGACCAACCTGTTAACATTCTATGGGGAGGGGAGCTGTAATTTGGATAGAGGAAGACCAGTGGACATGGTGTATCTGGACTTCACTAAGACATTTGATAAAGTACCCCACAAATGCTTAATTTACAAATTAAAGTCTTTTGTCATTGACAATATTGTATGCACCCCAACCCCAAAGATATAAAGCTGGTTACAGGAATGTGTCCAGAGGGTGGGGATTAAAAGCATATCTTCTGAATGGTCTGGAGTTTTGAGCGTTTCCAAGGCTCTGTCCTGGGACCAATTATATTTAACTTGTTCATAAACGATATAGAGGTTGAAATGAATACAGTAATAACCTCGGAGTGCGAGTAACGTGTTTTACGAGTGTCTCGCAATATGAGCTATTTTTTAAAAATCCTGATGCGGTTTGCGAGCGTTGTCTCGCAAAACGAGCAGGATTCAAGTCTCTGTGGTGTGCAGTACTGCATTTGGCCAGAGGTGCGGGGGGCGCCGGTGAAACTAGGAACCGTTCAGGGACGCTCGAATACACTCAGAAACACTTGGTTCCCGAGCCTTTCCGAGTGCATCCCCCCCCCCCCCCACCTCTGGTTACACTAGCAGTGCCACTGGAACAGATTATCTGAGTTTCCATTATTTCCTATGGGTAAACTCGCTTTTGATGTTATGAGTGTTTTGGATTACAGGCATTCTTCTGGAACGAATTATGCTCGTAATCCAAGGTACCACTGTAGTTCAATTATAGTGTTTGCCGATGATGATAAAAGCTAAGCACTTTACATAATTTAGGTTCAGCCACATCTTGAGTATGACATTTTGGTCATAATTTCTCAGGAAGAATGTGGTTGAACTGGACAGAGTCCAGGGAAGGGCAACAAAGCTAATAAGGGGGACGGAGGAGCTTGGTTATGGGGGACGCAAGAGCTCAGTTATGGGGGGAGGGGAGGCAAGAGCTCAGTTATGGGGGGAGGGGAGGCAAGAGCTCAGTTATGGGGGGAGGGGAGGCAAGAGCTCAGTTATGGGGGGAGGGGACGCAAGAGCTCAATTATGGGGGGGGGGGCGCGCAAGAGCTCCGTTATGGGGGGGGGGCGCAAGAGCTCCGTTATGGGGGGGGGGGGGGGAACGCAAGAGCTCCGTTATGGGGGGGGCGCAAGAGCTCCATTATGGGGGGGGCGCAAGAGCTCCGTTACGGGGGGGGGGGCGCAAGAGCTCCGTTACGGGGGGGGCGCAAGAGCTCCATTACGGGGGGGGCGCAAGAGCTCCATTATGGGGGGGGCGCAAGAGCTCCATTATGGGGGGGGCGCAAGAGCTCCGTTACGGGGGGGACGGAAGAGCTCGGTTATGGGGGACGAAAGAGCTCGGTTATGGGGGACGAAAGAGCTCGGTTATGGGGGACGAAAGAGCTCGGTTATGGGGGACGAAAGAGCTCGGTTATGGGGGACGAAAGAGCTCGGTTATGGGGGACGAAAGAGCTCGGTTATGGGGGACGAAAGAGCTCGGTTATGGGGGACGAAAGAGCTCGGTTATGGGGGACGAAAGAGCTCGGTTATGGGGGACGAAAGAGCTCGGTTATGGGGGACGAAAGAGCTCGGTTATGGGGGACGAAAGAGCTCGGTTATGGGGGACGAAAGAGCTCGGTTATGGGGGATGGAGGAGCTCGGTTATGGGGGACGGAGGAGCTCGGTTATGGGGGACGGAGGAGCTCGGTTATGGGGGACGGAGGAGCTCGGTTATGGGGGACGGAGGAGATCAGTAAAGAAGAAATTCTCCCTGGAGAAGAGACGCTTAAAAGGGGATATGATCACAATATACAGATCTTTAAATGGTGACTCCAGCATTGGGGGGGAACTATTTAGCCTAAGGTGTCTAAAGAAGACATGCAGCAGCATAGTGAAGTTGGACAAGAAGCAATTCAATCTTAAACTGTGTAAAGGGTTCTTTTTTTTTTTTTTTTTTTACTACTGCTGAGCTGCATGCAGTCAGTGGGGATGCATCGGCTGTATGGGCTCACATATAGTCCGGTTTTACAATTACACAGTAAAGGGTCCGTGCACTCATCCCTGAGTTTCTGTAAAACTTGGATATACAGGTGAGCCTATACTGCCGGTGCGTACCCCATTCACCTCCTATGGGCTGCCTGCATGCAGCTCAGCAGGAGTAAAAAAAAAAAAAAAAAAGTCAATGGTTCTGGCTGCTGCATGGAGCTGATCACCTGTGTGAACGAGCCCTTACGTTGTACAGAGGTATCATTCTTGGTTGGATACCTGAGAGTGCGGTGAGGAAGACCAGGCCTGTGGTCCAGTGTGTGAACATCCTCAACTTCAACAGCTGGCGGGTCTCAGGCAACTATGGAGTGAAACAAAAACGTAATTCAATGTTTAAGGGGACATTCCTTCAATCACCGGTTCAACCTTCACCTTCTAGGGAAATAAAATGTTATGAAATTTACATTTGGAAGAGGAGTAGATAAGAGATCTGAGTTATGAATACATTACCATATATATGTCATATTATGTCCCTGATTGTAGGATTATGTGACTCCCCCTCTACTGTACAGCAATTTGAAGGACTGTTGCTACACTGGAAACCATCAGCCACCAAAAGTCCCCGGGGGGCGTCTCCCACCCCTCCAGAGAGGAAAAACACCACGCATGGGGGGGTCTGAAACCTTGAATGCCAAGATTTGCACCTTATGTAAAACTGGCCATACACTGGTAGATATTCTAGGAACAGTCATCTGAAAATTCTCAGCACATTCGAGGACTTGACAAATGTTTCAAAGAACTTCAAAATTTTATTTACTTTAGAATTCTTTTTTCCAAATGAATGGACTTTCCCCAATAAAAACCACATATACTATTAGATATTCGTTTGAATTTTTTTTTTTTCATTCAGCTCCTTCAAATTTTTACATCACTGCGATCGAAAACTAACACTGATTTGACCCCACTAATAGAAAAAAACAAAACAAAAAAAAATTGAACATTCTTAATCACTTGCCTACCGGGTACCTTCAACCCTTCCCTGCCCAGGCCAATTTTCAGCTTTCAGCGCTGTCACACTTTGAATGACAATAGCGCGGTCACGCAACACTGTACCCGAATGAGATTCTTATTTTTTGGAGACGGCGAGCTTATTTTTGGTATTTAACCACTTGCCAACCAGCCGCCGTCATTATACTGTGGCAGGTTGGCACGATCCCACGAGCCGTCGTAGCTGTACGTCGCCTCCTTTAAGCGGGATAACAGGCACGCGCGTCCGCTTCACTGTGGGGGTACCAATGCTCGTGGCAGGCGGTCGCGCGCACAAGAGGCAGAACAGTGTAAACACACACATATCCCTGTTCTGTGAGGAGAGGCAGATCGCGAGTTCCTAATAGCTAGGAACCACAATCCGTCATCTCCTATAGTCAGTCCCCTCCCCCTACAGTTAGAACACACACTAGGGAACACCCTTGATCGCCCCCTGGTGTTAACCCCTTCCCTGCCAGTGAAATTTATACAGTAATCAGTGCATTTTTTTTTTTTTTTTTAGCACTGATCGCTGTGTAATTGTCAATCGTCCCAAAAGTGTCCAATCTGTCCGCCATAATGACGCAGTCCCGGTACAAATCGCAGAACGTCGCCATTACTAGTAAAAAATAAAATAAAAATAATAATAAAAATGTCATAAATCTATCCCCTATTTTGTAGACGCTATAACTTTTGCGCAAACCAATCAATATACGCTTATTGCAATTTTTATTAACAAAAATATGTAGAAGAATACATATCGGGCTAAGCAGAGGAAAAAAATAGCTTTTTTAAAAAAAAATTGGGGATATTTATTTTTAGCAAAATGTACAAAATATTGTGTTTTTTTTTTCCAAAAATTGGCGCTCTTTTTTTTTTTTTTTTTGTTTATAGCGCAAAAAATAAAAAAACTGCAGAGATGATCTAATACCACCAAAAGAAAGCTCGTCAATTTTGTTTGGGTACAGCGTCGCACGACCGCGCAATTGTCAGTTAAAGCGACGCAGTGCCGTATCACAAAAAATGGCCTGGTCATTCAGCAGCCAAATTCTCCGGGGCTGAAGTGATTAATTGCAGTTTTTTTTTTTTTTAATATTTTTTGCTAAACAAAAAAAAAAAACAGAAAAAAAAATTGTGAAATTTATTTTAAGTTTCTGTTCTAAAATTTAGCAAATAAGTAATTTTTCTCCTTCACCGATGTGCCCTGATTAGGCTGCACTGATGCAGAGGAAATGATGAGGAGTCACTAATGAGCAGCACTGATGATCAGTCCTCTGATTATCTATGTGCACGCCCCCTGTCAGGATTGCCGGTTACCAGCTCTCCTCTCGCTGTAACACCACGTGAGGAGAGGACTGCCAATGAACTGGCATTTCTGTTTACACTGTGAACAGCTGTGATTGGACACAGCAGATCATGTGGTAAAGGGCTGCTGTGATTGGCCCTTTACTACAATCTGTGATCGGCTGTGTTCGAATGGAAGACGAAGCCCCTGATCAAAAAATTTCCTACATTTGATCTTTCTACAGTCCTAAAAGGGTTCCTACAATCTCCCTTCAAACACATTGAGATATATGTAGAAAACGTTGTGACATTAAAGTGGTTCCACTAGTGTCCCCAGGGGGGCGCACAAGAGGCGTGGTTCTGGGAGGACACCCATTGACATCCTCCTGGAACAACAGAGCTGCGCTGTAGCCGCCCTTTCGGCTATAGAATGGTAAGGAAGTGGTTAAAATTAAAATAAATTAAAATAAAACTCTTCCTAGTGTACGGCCAGCTCTATACACAAATGTTGTACCTTTCATCTCTATTTTAAATTGAACGGGTTGTATTACAAGGTGATCGTTTTAATCACTTTAAGCTATGTGATCAGAGCCGGTTTAAAGCCAAATTCCAGCTCCAATTAGACATCAGGACAATGGGGTTTATTTACCAAAGCTGAAGAGTGCAAGATCAGGCTTACCGCTGCATAGAAACCAATCAGCTTCCAGGTTTTATTGCCAAGGCTTAACCACTTCAGCCCCGGGCCCATTTGGCTGGCCAAAGACCAGAGCACTTTTTGCAATTCGGCACTGCGTCGCTTTAACTGACAATTGCGCGGTCGTGTGACGTGGTTCCCAAACAAAATTGACGTCCTTTTTTTTCCCCACAAATAGAGCTTTCTTTTGGTGGTATTTGATCACCTCCGTGGTTTTAATTTTTTGCGCTATAAACAAAAAAATAGCGTCAATTTAGAAAAAAAAAAAAAAAAAAAAAAAGCATTATTTTTTACTTTTTGCTATAACAAATTTCCCCCAAAAAATATATAAAAAAGAAAAAAATTTTTTTCCTCAGTTTAGGCCGATACATATTGTACATATTTTTGGTAAAAAAACCCCCAAAAAACGCAATAAACGTTTATTGATTGGTTTGCACAAAAGTTATAGCGTCTACAAAATAAGGGATAGTTTTATAGCATTTTTATTAATATTTTTTTTTTTCTTACTAGTAATGGCGGCGATCAGAGATTTTTATCGTGACTGCGACATTATGGCGGACACATCGGACACTTTTGGCGCGATTTTGGGACCATTCACATTTATACAGCGATCAGTGCAATTAAAAATGCACTGATTACTGTGTAAATGTGACTGGCAGGGAAGGAGTTAACCTCTAGGTGGCGCTGTAGGGGTTAAGTGTGTCCTAGGGAGTGATTCTAACTGTGTGGGGGCTGTGTGTGACACGACACTGATCACCGTTCCCGATTACAGAGAGCTGTGATCAGTGTCATTAGGCAGAACAGGGAAATGCTTTTTTACATCAGCATTTCCCCGTTCTTCCTCTCCGTGAGACGATCGCGGGTATGCCAGCGGACATCGAGTCTGCGGGACCCGCGATCACACTCACGGAGCTCGCCCACAAGCCGCTTCTTAAAGGGCAACGTACAGGTATGTGATTCTGCCTGTACGTGCCCTTCTGCCGCAGTATATGTGCGTGAAGTGGTTGGCAAGCAGTTAATTGAACAAGCGGACGTTAGAAGTTAATTGGTTTCCATGCCGAAGTGAGCCGGATTTTAAACTCTCCAGCTTTAGTAAATACACCCCAATGTGTGTTCTCATATTTGTTTCTCCCATATAGAAATACAAAGAGATGTCACAATAAAATCACACCACACATGATCTCGGGGGTAGTTACCAGCTGGGATGAGCTGCATTCACCTCACCAACACATTGCTATACCTTTTGTCTTGGGAAGAGCAGAGACAATCCCGTCCAAAGACTTGCACAATACAAAACCAAGGCGGAGCCTAAATGTGCGGCTAGCCGGTACTGACTGACGCGGGGAACATCATAGGAGTCCGGCTTCTCCTCCAATCCGCTCTTCACCATGTACCAGCCCAGGAGACCCTGCAGAAAGACATACAGGCGGGAGAGCTGGGAAAAGCCAAATCGCTACACAAGGGGGGCATTATAGGACTCTTCCCGCTGATCAGTCCTCACCTGGAAGCAGACAAAGCCACACAGGAAGAGCACCCGTCCTTTCAATGCACGGTTGAACCATCCCTTCCTCCAAAAGTAAATAGTGGGCAGAATGTACGCCAGACCCACTGCTCGCCCCCACATACGGTGGGAGTACTCCATGAACCAAATGTACTTGAACTCATTCAGCGTCATGTCACGATTCAATCTAAAGGAGAAAAAAGAAAAAAAAAAACAAATTAACACTCGATGTACACAGAAAGAAGAGGCAGGTTCAGCCACTGAGGACATTATGCAGACAGCGAACGTCAGGCAGGACACTTCATTACAGGTGTGAAAATCATGATGCAAATAGGCCTCGAGGCCAACAAAGTCGGATCATTAGCAGGATCTAAAGGTTCATTTAAAAAACAAAAACAAACATGTCATACTTACCTCCTTTGTACAGTTGGTTGACCCCTATCCTCCTCTTTTGGGGTCCCTCAGTGGCGCCCCTGGCTCCTCCTCTTCTCGAGTGCCCCCCCATGGAGAGACGCTCTCCCTCGGGGCACCCATGCGGGCGCGCTCCTGTGTCCTGCTGCTGCATCTATTGACGCAGACAGGACTCGGCCCCACCCCCCTAAAGCATTTGCACGAGTATCAGTACT
Source organism: Aquarana catesbeiana (assembly GCF_042186555.1). Lineage (NCBI taxonomy): Eukaryota > Metazoa > Chordata > Amphibia > Anura > Ranidae > Aquarana > Aquarana catesbeiana. Next base: position 17,296,841 of record NC_133331.1, read on the forward strand.
TGTACAAATGCACCTATACTTTCAGACTCAGTTCTTTCAGCTGTCAGCGGGATTCCCCCACCAATAGCTAAAATGTAAAAAAAAAAAAAAAGCCAGCAATAATCGGTTGTTAAGGAGCGCCCGCCATGTCCTTAATCAATGACTTATGGGGTTCCCCTGTTGACAGCTGAAGTGTTGACGACTTAAGCCCCGTGGTGGTATTTGATCACCTCTACGGTTTTTATTTTTTGCGCTATAAAACAAAAAAAAGAGCGACAATTTTGAAAAAAAAAAAAAAAAAAAAGCAATATTTTTAACTTTTTGCTATAATAAATATCCCCCAAAAATATATAAAAATATTTTTTTTTTCCCTCAGTTTAGGCCGATACGTATTCTACATATTTTTAGCAAAAAAAAAAAAAAAAAAAAATCTCAATAAGCGTTTATTGATTGGTTTGAACAAAAGTTATAGTGTCTACAAAATAGGGGATAGTTTTATGGCATTTTTTTTTTTCAGTAATGGCGGCGATCCGCGATTTTTATCGTGACTGCGACATTATGGCGGACACATCGGACAATTTTGACACATTTTTGGGACCAATGCCATTTTTACAGTGATCAATACGATTAAAATGCACTGATTACTGTACAAATGACACTGGCAGTGAAGGGGTTAACCACTAGGGGGCTAGGGAAGGGTTGAGTGTGTCCTAGGGAGTGAGTCTAACTGTGGGGGGGAGGGGCTATGTGTGACACATCACTGATCATAGCTCCCGATCACAGGGAGCGTTGATCAGTGACAGTGTCACTAGGCAGAACGGGGAGATGCTTGTTTACATCAGCATCTCCCCGTTCTTCCTCTCCGTGAGACGATCGCGGGTATCCCCGTGGACATTGAGCCTGCGGGACTCGCGATCCGACTCACAGAGCTCGCAACGGCACGGCGGTAAATTCAAAGGGACGTACAGGTACGCCCATTTGCCTGTCCACGCCATTCTGCCGACGTACATCGGCGTGCGCCGGTCGTTATGTGGTTAGAGAATTAACGGTCAAAAAAAAAAAAAAAAAGCAGCAATGTTTGTCAACAACATCGCTCAGTCACTGAAACACTAAGATAAGAAGAAACGGTGTTTCTTTTTGTATCTTTCTGTTTACTCATCTACAGATCAAAGGGATGAACTTCCATCTGCAGATGAAGTCAGTTTAAAGCAACCTGTCAAGTGAAGAATAAAAGTTTTTTTTTTTTATTAACCACTTGCCGCCAAATCACAATTGAATTCAAGTGGCTGTACAGGGATGATATGCAGCTGCAGGCATCACCCCGGTACTGTTTTTTTTACAGCTGACTGTCGGCTTTCTTTTTATAACAATCGATGCGCCCAAGCAGCTGCTCGGCTGTTATTACAAGCAGCGGGAGGCGACGCGCACCCCCCCCCCCCTGTTCCGCAGCTCATCTGGGCTCTCAGGTCCCATCGGGAGACCCGAGCCACCAGCCAGCAACATCTGCCGGCTGGCCTAAGGTGCGTACAAAGCCAGAATCGGCTTTGATAAGGTCTCGGATGTAGTAACCCAGAAACGACATCGGCGTCATTTTTTTAAAAATCCACAGTATTCAAAAATGCCGATCTTAGCGTTTTAAACACTTTCAAGTGCAGAGGAGGGGTTTGGAGTCTTTTAGACCCCCAGATCCCTCCATAAAGAGTATCTGTCACCACCTATTACTGTCACAAGGGATGTTTACATCCCTTGTGACAGCAATAAGAGTGATCAGAAAACATTTTTTTTAAAGGGACAGTGTAAAAAAAAAAAAAAAAAAAAAAATTTAAAGTGCCCCATCCCTCCGTTCTCGCATGCAGAAGTGAAAGCATATGTAGGTCACGCCCCCGAAAATGTAAACTGTGTTTAAACCACACATGTGAGGTATCGCCGTGAGAGAAATAACTCTAGAGCAAGACCTCCTCTGTAACTCTAAACAGGAAACCATCAAAAATGTTTAAAGCGTCACCTATGCAGATTTCTTAAGTACCATAGTTTTTCGCCATTCCACGACTGTGCGCAACCTTAAAGCATGACATGTTAAGTATCCATTTACTTGGCGTAACATCATCTTTCATATTATACAAAAAAATTGGGCTAACTTTGCTTTTTTTTTTTTTTTTTTTTTTAAATTCACTGGCCCCTGGTACAAGCTCACACGCCAGGTGTAGGTACCAGGCATGCCAATCTGACTTGGCAGTTATCCCACAAAACGTGCTGCTCTTAGGATCTTTTATCACTTCTTTCCTATTGGCGGTTATTTATTTGCATCCTCACACAACCTACACTCTGAATCTTGCTACTTACACTTTAAACTCAGGAAACTGCTGGTATTTTTCAAACTCCGCCACCCATTCTTCCTCATTGCTTGGTGGCTTCATCTCTTTAATGAGGTGCCAATCGACCATTGACAGGCCAGACTCTGTTAACCTGAGAAAAAACAAGGCAGAAAACATGTCAATGCATCCCTGAAGGGGTTCATTTCTATTACCAATAATTATATGTGACAAAAGCCAATAACAAATACAAGACAAAAAAGGTAAAGAAAATACTGATAGAGGACAAACAATGAATTTACCTAGTAACTCCTCCGAGGAGAACAGCGCCCCCTACCATGCCACTACATAGAAGCAGCCATCGTCCTATTGCTCTGTTTGCAACGGCATTTGGTACGGACCCCACAGCCGCTCTGGAAGGCGTAACCATGTCTGATATCGTAGTGCTTTTCCATCTTTTCTGTATGGCATGTTTCCATAGGGTGCCAGTCTGCTAAAATAACCACAGATTAATTCTTTAACAGCCTTTAAAATATTCCAGCATATCACGCAAGCTTGGAAATTCAATCGTTCAAAATTTTCCTTCCTTCTGCTGCCCTTTGAAACTACTATGAACACTAATGATTCTGTTGTTCAACCTTCATTGTATTTCCTTGTAGAACTGTCTGCAGACACAGGGCTCAATGCCTACGAGGTTATATCAAAGACAGTGTTCCCTCGATTACTATAGAGGTGCAGACTCCTTAGACAGGAATACATTTATCAGCCATAATTCCAGTTTTTTTTAATGTTTAGCCAGCAGGTGGCTTTCTCATGAAAGCGGCCCGAACGGCTCATTAGCTGCTGGATCACTTTTAAAGGCGGGTGTCTCTCGAGCTTACCGTTTTTACCAGTTACACCCAAGAAACGATCCAACGATGTGGCCGGCTGGGTCACAGTGTGACCCACCCCTACGCATACGTGTTTTTAGGCCACTCCAAGGACATCAGGAGGCATCTGAGCCTTCTTGGCTCCTGATGATGTCCTTGGAGTGACGAAACACGTACGCGTAGGGGGAGGTGGGTCACATGTGGTTTGGAAGCCGCTTCTGCAGAGTGGCAGTAATCTACAATACTAAAATCGGCAGATGATCCCGGGGTGCCAGGAGGGGCACTTAAAATTGTGAGTGTGGTTTTAATCTTTTCTCTATATGGATTCCAATAAACATTATTCGCACGTTATGCGAATCCTCCTATGTTTGAATCCTTGCATGTATGAGAGACAGTAATTTTCAACTTTATCTGGTGAGTGTGGTCACATCGGGACTATTTGCACATAGCGGAATGCTGAAGAGTGTGGCACTTTGTCATAGAAGAAATTAATTTTTGAAGCACTGACTTCATTGATTTATTTGCACAATATTTGGACTATTATAATTTTGCTTGACATTTTTTCTCAATTATAAAGGAGAAGTCCAGCCTGGGCTCGTTTGACTGGGCTTCTCTTATGGGTCACAGGAGTGCAATTCATTTTGCACTCCTGTGACCCATTTTCAGCAGAGTAATCCGCTCTCTGCTGAAGTCAAAGGAATCAGTCCAGGCACTGCGTCATCCCGACAATAGAAGTCTGGATCCGCCAGGTGCCTGGACCGACACCCGTCTCCGCCTCTCAGCTCCCCGCCCCCTCCACAGCTCAGAGCGCCAGCGAGCGTGGAGAAGCAGAGAGGAGAGCTGCCGATTGACAGGCAGCAGCTCTCTGCTCGGGGAACTGTGAGAACCTGAGCCATCAGCCATGTTCGATCGCTCGGTTCTCAGTGCAGAGGCGCCGGGGGACAGAGGCTCCATCCACAGGTAAGTATGATGGGGGGATGGGGGGTGGGGGGGAAACAAACAAACCCATACTTCTCTTTTAATTATTGCTTTAGATTATTTGTTTGATTTGCAGAGTTTTATATAGGGTAAGTGCAGCTATACATCAGATTGTTTTGAGACTGATAGGCTGCTATAATAAATTTTCTAATTTATTATAATATCTATATATTATATTACCTAGATATTGTATTTTTTGGTTGCTCTAGTTCTTTTCTTGGGACTGGGAAAAAAGTATGAATATGTTGGTGGACTTCCTCCAGAATTTTGTGAGCTCCTGAAAAGCTAATAAACGCCTTCTGGCTTCTAAATTGTGGAAACTTGCCTCATTATCAGTAGATTGGATTGTCACAGAACAATGGAATGATATCTTGTGATCTATGAAAATAAGCTACTGTCTCCTAACAATCATGTTGGACAGAATAGTGCAATACCCTTCTGACACTGAAGGCACTTTCACACTGAGGCCCGGGGGTGTTGGCGGTAAAGCACCGCTAGTTTTAGTGGTGCTCTACCGTCATTTTAGTGGCGCTTTTGCACCCCGCTAGCGGCCAAATAAAGGGTTAATAGCGCCCGCAGGGGCTTCGGCGGCACTGCCTATTGACTTCAATGGGCAGAGGCGCTTTAAGAGCAGTGTGTACACCGCTCCTAAAGCGCCCCAAAGATGCCGTTTGAAGTTTTTTTTTTTTTTTTTTTAACGTCCCGCAAGCGTACCGTTCCAGTGTGAAAGACCTCGGGCGTTCACACTGGAGAGGCGCTTTACAGGCGCTATTTTTAGTGCTATAGCGCCTATAAAACGCGTCCAGTGTGAAAGTAGCCTGAGAGCGCGAATTTCACCGACCCTCCTTCCTGACACTATTAGAACCATTTCAAATGTCACAACTTTTTCTGCATATATCTCTATGTGTTTGAAGGGAGGTTGTAGAAACCCTTTTAGGACTGTAAAAAGATCCAATGTAGGAAATTTCTTGATCAGGGGCTTCCTCCTCTTCCTTGCTTTTTGAGAAAACATTTAAAGCGGTGCTCCACCCAAAAGGGGAAGTTCTGTTTTAAGCGCTAGACATGTGCACTGACAAAAAATGTGTTTGTTTTCATTCGTTTTTTTTTTTTTGCTTTTTTTGGAAATTCGGAAACTGGAAAATTTGGAAATCCAAAAAAGAAAGACAAAATCAGTAAAATTCAAAATAACTAACAACAACTAACTATTAAATTCTAGGTATTGGAATTTCCTTTCAATTTTGGCTGTTAGTGAACATAACAAATACAAATTCATCCGAATTATCCAAAATAACGAATGCCGCATCTAAACAAATGGAATGGAACAAATTAATAATAATAAAAAATGTTTTTTTATTATTATTTATTATTATTAGATCGTTACGTTCCTTTTGTTTAGATACGGCATTCGTTATTTCAGATAATTCATACAAATACGTTCACTAATGCCTCGTTTCCACTGAGCGGATCGGTTCGGTACGCTATTTTGGGTGTTTCCATTATGAAAGTGGCCCATACAACCGAACCGCTCCATTCAGGGTCCTGCTTCAGATGTGGGGCCAAAGAAAATGGAACGGTTCGGTTAGGGCGGAGCTACGATACATTCCACTGATTGGCTGACAGAAAACCCTCTGCTGTGCTATGCTGAGGCATTTTTTCTAAACCCTGTATGGCCCCTTGTGGTCCCACTTGCAGTGGAAAAGCTCACCAGAATAGACCGGACCATTCTAGGCCATTCAAACTGTACCGACCCGAACCGATCCGCTCAGTGGAAACAAGGCATTAGGCCACTTTCACACTGGGGCGGGGGTGGCGTCGGCGGTAAAGCGCTTTACTGTCGTTTTAGCGGCGGTATTCGGCCGCTAGCGGGGCGGTTTTACCCCCCCCTAGCAGCCAAGAAAAGGTTAAAAAACCACCGCAAATCGACTCAGCCGAGGCGCTTTGCCGGCGGTATAGCCGTGCTGCCCCATTGATTTCAATGGGCAGGAGCGGTGAAGGAGCAGTGTATACACTCCGCTCCTTCACCGCTCCGAAGATGCTGCTAGCAGGACTTTTTTTTTCCCGTCCTGCCAGCGCACCGCTCCAGTGTGAAAGCCCCAGCAGCGGCTGTTTCGGGTCGGTTCGCTATTTTTAGCGCAATAGCACCTGCAAACCGCCCCAGTGTGAAAGGGGTCTTACAGCCAAATTTGAAAGGAAATTCCAAGACCTATAATTTAACATTTATTATTAGTTAGTCATTTCAGATTTTCATTCTTATTTTTGGATTTCAAATTTTCCAAAATTTCGAATTTCCAAATTTCCATTTTCCGAAAATTCCATATTTTCGACAATTTGGAAATTTGAAAATTCGTAAATTCAAAATTTTGGAAATTGAAAAATTTGAAAAAAAGAAAATTCGTAAATTAACAAATTTGTTAAAATTCGTTAAAAGACGAATTCGGAACGAAACAAAATCGAGACGAAACAAAATCGAGACGAAACAAAATCGAGACGAAACAAAATCGAGACGAAACAAAATCGCACATATCTATTAAGCACCACCCCCTCTCCTATGCCACATGGAATGCAGTAAGATAAAAAAAAAAAACCTTCTGTGCAGAGATTTCCTCTCACTTCCTGTTTTGGCTATGGGACAGGAAGTGAAGGAAAATCTCTTGAACGGGGCACAGATGGTAAAAAATAAACCAACCGGGGTTATAACCTTCCCTTACTCTATTCAAATAAGTATTTAGAATATAGAATTTAGAATATAGTTCTACTTTAACTGTAGTGAACCACTTACCCGGCTTTCAGCAGTGTGGATGAAACGCAGAGCTTGCACCCTGCTGTGCGTCACGCAGGAACGAAGGGTTAAGAGAAGCATTTTTTCACCTATGAAAAAATATATAAGTGCTTTGTTAATATATGAAGATGCCCTGCAGTGACAGCACACTGGAGAGCCGGACCGCTGCAATCACGGAATCCTGGAACGTCAAGGACACGCTCCCTGCACAACGCTCCGATAACAATACTAATGGTTATTGGAGTAGAGAGTGCAGAGCTGGTATGAGATGGGTGGGAGGTGATACTCAATCCCCAATAGTATGCACACAACAAAAAACAGAATTGCCCATGGGACCTTTAAAGCGCACAGCTCAAGTAAAATGTATAAACGATTTATTCAACATATATTTAAAAACAACAACATGTAATACAGAAAAAAGAAAATATATAGGGCTGAAACAACTAATCGATTAATCGACAACTAATCGATTATGAAATTAATCGATTACTATTTTCATAATCGATTAATCGGCCAGTAACATAATGGGGTTAAAAAAGCTAAAATTAGCCCTATATAGTACAAAAAGAGCAAATAATCTCTACTGTAAATATTACTTTCTCTGTTGCACAGTAAAAAAACACATTTATTTTATTTTTATTTTTTTTAACTCCATTATGTTACTAAATGTCTCAGGCCTGGTTCCCACCCATGTGTTTTTTGGTGCTTTTTGCAGAAATGCACTACAGTTCAATTAACGTTCACATCTATGCTTTTTTCAGCTGCTGTGTATTTGGAAAGGGTCAAGGACCTTTTTCAATGCAAAACAGTGCTTTTTTGGTTCAATATACTTCAATGGAGAAGCTGCAGAAAAGCATGTAATATTACAGTTCTGTTTGAAAATCTGCAAAACAGTCTAGAATTTTTTTTCTTTAAATAAAAAAAAATTGATCTGAGTCCAGATTCAACCTCTAATAGTATATAGAGTATATCTCTTCTGTCTATTCTGAGAGTGGATTAAAGATTTTACTCCCTAACCATATAGTTGGTTATTTATATTTACCCCTGCGTATTGATATTTAGGAATAAATTGCCTTTTTTTTAAACTTTACATATTAACTAAATTATACACCACACTTTTTATAAAGGTTATTAACCGATTAACCGATTAATCGATTAATCGAAACAATAATCGGCCAACTAATCGATTATGAAAATAATCGTTAGTTGCAGCCCTAAAAATATATTAAAAAATCAACATATTGGTAAATTTTACATTCATGTAATGAACCTTTCCATGGGACCTGGATATGTCATAAAGATGACTGCCAGTAGTCTGGTATAGCTGTGCCAGGTCTCGACGCGTTTCGCGAGAGTCGTCTCGTTTCTTCGGGAGAAGCACAGATAGATGCAATTAGTGAAGGACTCCTGGCCTACTAGTGTGGTATAGAGGACTTTTTGTGAAGTATCCAAAAGATTTATACACAAAATGAGAAGTATTCAAACACAAAAGTAAATGGTACCTCCCTCCCAGCGCTCATAGAGTAACAATACTATTGTTTTCCACCAGAAACATAAGCAGCCACTATACAGTAAATATAAACAGATAGTCTCAAAATATGCTACAGTGAAGCTATAACATCGCCGCTAATGGTATAGCTTCACTGTAGCATATTTTGAGATCATCCAAAAGATTTATATTGGTGGGTAGGCTACCCTAAACTTAAAACAGAAACTTCAAAATCGAACGTCCATACAAGTAGATGGATAAATGTATAAAATGCCAACCATGCCACCAAGCTTTCCCCCCGGGAGCGGTGTGAGGGTGGGGAGATGGAAACCGGTGGGATGCCGCAAGAAACTGGAACTGGAACCAGAGAGAAGGATATAAATCCCACAATGAAAGTACCCACACCCTAGGAGGGAAACAAACTTAGCAACTGGTGGCCGGTAACTTGGCAGTCATCTTTATGACATATCCAGGTCTCATAGAAAGTTTCATTACATAAAGGTAAAATTTACCAATATGTTGATATTTAATATATTTTATTTTTCCTGTATGACATATTGTTTTTAAATGTATGTTAAATAAATCATTTATACATTTTGAGGTGTGCTCTTTAAAAGTCCCATAGGCAATTCTGTTTTTTTTTTGTGTGAATACTAATGGTTACTAATACTCTTGGGTAATGCTATAATACAAGGAATTTGGTTCCCCAAGACGACGTCAGATTGTGACGAAACGCGCGTCGGGAAAGCCTCTTCTAAAGATGATGCACAAGAAAGCCTGTAAACAGTTTGGTAAAGACAAGCAGACTAAGGACGTGGATTACTGGGACCATGTCCTGTGGTCTGATGAGACCAAGATAAACTTATTTGGTTTAGATGGTGACAAGCGTGTGTGGCGGAAACCAGGTGAGGAGTACAAAGACAAGTGTGTCTTTCCTACAGTCAAGCATGGTGTTGGGAGTGTCATGGTCTTGGGCTGCATGAGTGCTGCCGGCACTGGGGAGCTACAGTTCATTGAGGGAACCATGAATGCCATCATGTACTGTGACATACTGAAGCAGAGCATGATCCCCTCCCTTCAGAGACTGGGCCGCAGGGCAGTATTCCAACATGATAACGACCCCAAACACACCTCCAAGATGACCACTGCCTTGCTAAAGAAGCTGAGGGTAAAGGTGATGGACTGGCCAAGCATGTCTCCAGACCTAAACCCTATTGAGCATCTGTGGGACATCCTCAAACGGAAGGTGGAGGAGCGCAAGGTCTCTAACATCCACCAGCTCTGTGATGTCGTCATGGAGGAGTAGAAGAGGACTCCAGTGGCAACCTGTGAAGCTCTGGTGAACTCCATGCCCAAGAGGGTTAAGGCAGTGCTGGAAAATAATGGTGGCCACATAAAATATTGACACTTTGGGCCCAATTTGGACATTTTCACTTAGGGGTGTACTCACTTTTGTTGCCAGCGGTTTAGACATTAATGGCTGTGTGTTGAGTTATTTTGAGGGGACAGCAAATTTACACTGTTATACAAGCTGTACACTCACTACTTTACATTGTAGACAAGTGTCATTTCTTCAGTGTTGTCACATGAAAAGATACAATAAAATATTTACAAAAATGTGAGGGGTGTACTTACTTTTGTGAGATATAGATATATATATATATATATATATATATATACACACACAGGGGGTCCCCTAGTTACAAACATCCGACTTATAAACGACTCCTACTTACAAACGGAGGGAGAAAACAGGAAGTGAGAGGAAATCTACCCCTAGGAAGGGAAATTCACTCCTGTAAGAGCAATTATGGGGAAAAGGTACCTCCACTGATGCATTATCACCAAGGCTTGTTTCCACAACAACCCAAAATTTTCAAAATCCAATTGTCATTGGGACAGAAAGTGAGGTGAATCTTCTGAACAGGGGCACACACAGCAAAACAAATGTTACAGGGGTGTTAACCCTTCCCTATGCTATCCAAAAAGCTTAAAAATAGTTTTTTTGGCTGGAGCTACACTTAAAAAATTTACCTGTTTCGACTTACAAACAGATTCAACTTAAGAACAAACCTACAGTCCCTAACTTGTTTGTAACCCGGGGACCCCCTGTATATATATGTAAAGCGCTGCGTAAATTGACAGCGCTATAAAAGTACCTGAAATAAATAATAACGCCTAAGACCCCCTCATCACTTCCTCCCATGCTCACCTCCAGGACCTTCCAGAGCCTCTCCCATCGTTTTGGAACCCCAACCTGTTTGGAGCCTGTCCTTTCCACAGGAACTCCCCACCACAATCTATCCTGAGCCTCTCCCACCCAATCTGTCCTTCTACTCTGTCACCAAATAAACTGAATTTCTCTTTTTTCCATAAACCCATCCAGTGCAATCATTCGATCACTTACCCTTCCTTCTAGTCTATATGATGTCACATCCACGGCCTCCCAGTCCTCTTGTATTGCAGATGTACCGTCTCCCTTTAGTTAGTTCAGCGCAGAACAGACGGTTGGCTCCATAGAAATCCTGTATTATAAAATCATAAGAGGCTTTAATATATAGTGATACAATAATACAAGGTGCAGAGATATAATGAGGGCAGAATTATAATAATACATTTTATTTAATAGAGGACAGACAAGCACAAGTCCAACGATTGGCTGGCGGACAGGCAGGCTGTGGGGGGGGTGTCAGCACAAGTCTGACCAATGGAGGACAGGCTGTGTGTGTGTGGGGGGGGGGTGTCAGCACAAGTCTGACCAATGGAGGACAGGCTGTGTGTGGGGGGGTGGGGGGTGTCAGCACAAGTTTGACTAATGGAGGACAGGCTGTGGGGGGTCAGCACAAGACCAACCAATGGAGGAAAGGCTGTTGGGGGGGGGGGTGTCAGCACAAGTCCAACCTTTGGCGGACAGGCAGGCTGGGGGGGGGGGGGTGGTGTCAGTACAAGTCCGACCAATGGAGGACAGGCTGGGGGGGGGGTGTCAGCTCAAGTCTGACCAATGAAGGACAGGCTGTGGGGGAGGGGGGTGTCAGCACAAGTCTGACCAATAGAGGACAGTCTGTGTGTGTGTGTGGGGGGGGGTGTCAGCTCAAGTCTGACCAATAGAGGACAGGCTGGGGGGGGTCAGCACAAGTCTGACCAATGGAGGACAGGCTGGGGGGGGGGGGGTCAGCAAAAGTCTGACCAATGGAGGACAGGCTGGGGGGGGGGTCTGCACAAGTCTGACCAATGCCAATGGAGGACAGGCTGGGGGTTCAGCACAAGTCTGACCAATGGAGGACAGGCTATGCGGGGTCAGCACAAGTCTGACCAATGGAGGACAGGCTATGCGGGGTCAGCACAAGTCTGACCAATGGAGGACAGGCTGGGGGGGGGGTGTTGTCAGCACAAGTCTGACCAATGGAGGACAGGCTGTGGGGGGCTGTCAGCACAAGTCTGACCAATGGAGGACAGGCTGTGGGGGAGGGGGGTGCCAGCTCAAGTCTGACCAATAGAGGACAGGCTGGGGGGGGGTCAGCACAAGTCTCACCAATGGAGGACAGGCTGGGGGGGGGTCAGCACAAGTCTCACCAATGGAGGACAGGCTGGGGGGGGGGTCAGCACAAGTCTCACCAATGGAGGACAGGCTGGGGGGGGTCAGCACAAGTCTCACCAATGGAGGACAGGCTGGGGGGGGTGTCAGCACAAGTCTCACCAATGGAGGACAGGCTGGGGGGGGGTCAGCACAAGTCTCACCAATGGAGGACAGGCTGGGGGGGGTGTCAGCACAAGTCTCACCAATGGAGGACAGGCTGGGGGGGGGTCAGCACAAGTCTCACCAATGGAGGACAGGCTGGGGGGGGTGTCAGCACAAGTCTCACCAATGGAGGACAGGCTGGGGGGGGTGTCAGCACAAGTCTCACCAATGGAGGACAGGCTGGGGGGGGGTCAGCACAAGTCTCACCAATGGAGGACAGGCTGGGGGGGGGTCAGCACAAGTCTCACCAATGGAGGACAGGCTGGGGGGGGGGGTCAGCACAAGTCTGACCAATGGAGGACAGGCTGGGGGGGGGGGGGTCAGCACAAGTCTGACCAATGGAGGACAGGCTGGGGGGGGGTCAGCACAAGTCTCACCAATGGAGGACAGGCTGGGGGGGGTCAGCACAAGTCTCACCAATGGAGGACAGGCTGGGGGGGGGGGGTCAGCACAAGTCTGACCAATGGAGGGCAGGCTGGGGGGGGGGTCTGCACAAGTCTGACCAATGCCAATGGAGGACAGGCTGGGGGTTCAGCACAAGTCTGAATAATGGAGGACAGGCTATGCGGGGTCAGCACAAGTCTGACCAATGGAGGACAGGCTATGCGGGGTCAGCACAAGTCTGACCAATGGAGGACAGGCTATGCGGGGTCAGCACAAGTCTGACCAATGGAGGACAGGCTGGGGGTGTTGTCAGCACAAGTCTGACCAATGGAGGACAGGCAGGCTGAGGGGGTGTCAGGCAATCCACACACAGCTCTATGGTCACACCTGAAGAATAGGGAATGTTGGGGGGACACACAGTACAGGGGTGTAATACTAGTCCCTCCCCTCCCCTATAGATATGTCTGTCTCAGTGGAAGGTCCCCTCACACACACCCTCAGATATTCTGCACCCCGGGAAGCACAGAAATGTCACTTACATAAACGCCGCCATATTGAATTAACGTCACCGGAAGTACGTCAAACTCCATCGCTCGGAGACGTCTCTGGGACTTCACTTCCAGGGTGCCCCGAAGAATCGCCAATGTCACCGCATCGGATAAAATCGGACTCCGATAAGGGGGCGCTGACCACCTCGCCCGTCACTGTCTTCCCAGCTGAACCGTTTGGCTGAGCACCACAACCAAGATGGCGCCGCTAGCCTCATAGTGCGGGCAGGAAGTCGTCCACTCTGGCCAGCTCTATGGCCAATGAGATGGAACCAGCAAGACGAGTATCCCTAGTTGGGAGGAGCTTTGTCTGTTCGTTGCCCAATTAGAAGCTCGGGCGGTTGCCCAACTACGGGCGAGTCGGTTGCTGTTCAGCACCTATAGGAAGTAATCTGCGTCCTGTGATGTCCAATGGTGAAGCAGACAGTTGGTTTGGTCGGCCAATCCGGGAGCAGTGGGCGGTGCGGAGTGAGGCTCGGCAGGGAGGGAGAGGGGAATGGTGATGCTGGGAGGTAAACATCCACTTTGTGTGAGTTGTATGTGTGCCCCGCTCTGAGGACATGGGGGTCAGTCATGTGACCTCCCCCCTTGTGTACATTGATATGAGGGGGACCATGTGACCCTAAAATGTGTGTCACCTCCTGGCCTGGTACTGACCTCAGGAGGACACAAACCTCTGTGATCTCCATTGGTCAGACTAGGCAAGCCTTGTCTATGAGGATCCTCCTGGTACTGACCTCAGGAGGACACCTACCTCTGATCTCCTCCATTGGTTAGACTAAGAGAGGCCAGCCTTGTCTATGAGGATCCTCCTGGTACTGACCTCAGGAGGACACCTACCTCTGATCTTCTCCATTGGTCAGACTAGGCAAGCCTTGTCTACATGGATCCTCCTGGTACCTACCTCAAGAGGACACCTACCTCTGTGATCTCCATTGGTCAGACTAGGCAAGCCTTGTCTATGAGGATCCTCCTGGTACTGACCTCAGGAGGACACCTACTTCTGTGATCTCCTCCATTGGTTAGACTAAGAGAGGCCAGCCTTGTCTACGAAGACCCCCCTGGTGCTGACCTCAGGAGGACACCTACCTCTGTGATATCCTCCATTAGTCAGACTAGGCAAGCCTTGTCTATGAGGATCCTCCTGGTACTGACCTCAGGAGGACACCTACTTCTGTGATCTCCTCCATTGGTTAGACTAAGAGAGGCCAGCTTTGTCTACGAAGACCCCCCTGGTGCTGACCTCAGGAGGACACCTACCTCTGTGATATCCTCCATTAGTCAGACTAGGCAAGCCTTGTCTATGAGGATCCTCCTGGTACTGACCTCAGGAGGACACCTACCTCTGTGATCTCCTCGATTGGTCAGACTAAGAGAGGCCAGCCTAGTCTATGAGGATCCTTCTGGTACTGACCTCAGGAGGACACCTACCTCTGATCTCCTCCATTGGTCAGACTAAGAGAGGCCAGCCTTGTCTACGAGGATCCTTCTGGTACTGACCCTAGGAGGACACCTACCTCTGTGATCTCCATTGGTCAGACTAGGCAAGCCTTGTCTATGAGGATGCTCCTGGTACTGACCTCAGGAGGACACCTACCTCTGATCTCCTCCATTGGTCAGACTAGGCAAGCCTTGTCTACATGGATCCTCCTGGTACTGACCTCAGGAGGACACATACCTCTGTAATCTCCATTGGTCAGACTAGGCAAGCCTGGTCTATGAGGATCCTCAGGGGGACACCTACTTTTGTGATCTCCTCCATTGGTTAGACTAAGGGAGGCCAGCTTTGTCTATGAGGATCCTCCTGGTACTGACCTCAGGAGGACACCCACGTCTGATCTCCTCCATTGGTCAGACTAAGAGAGGCCAGCCTTGTCTATGAGGATCCTCCTGGCACTGACCTCAGGAGGACACCTACCTCTGTGATCTCCTCCATTGGTCAGACTTGGCAAGTCTTGTCTATGAGGATCCTGCTGGCACTGATCTCAGGAGGACACCTACCTCTGATCTCCTCCATTGGTCAGACTAAGAGAGACCAGCCTTGTCTACATGGATCCTCCTGGTACTGACCTCAGGAGGACACCTACCTCTGTGATCTCCTCGATTGGTTAGACTAAGAGAGGCCAGCCTTGTCTGAGGATCCTTCTGGCACTGACCTCTGGAGGACACCTACCTCTGATCTCCTCCATTGGTCAGACTAAGAGAGGCCAGCCTTGTCTACTAGGATTCTCCTGGTACTGACCTCAGAAGGACACCCACCTCTGATCTCCTCCATTGGTCAGACTAAGAGAGGCCAGCCTTGTCTATGAGGATCCTCCTTGCACTGATCTCAGGGGGACATCTACCTCTGTGAGTTCCTTCATTGGTCAGGATAGGTCAGGCGTGTCTATGAGGATCCTCCCGGTACTGACCCCAGGAGGATACATACCTCTGTGATCTCCTTCATTGGTCAGACTAAAGCTGGCCATACACCTATAGATTATCTGCAGATTTTCTATGGTTAGATAGAAAAAGTGGGAGATTCCTCCATCCACACAATTTAGCGAACATGGAGAGATCTGTTGCACTTTTTCTATCTAACCATAGAAAATCTGCAGATAATCTATGGGTGTATGGCCAGCTTAAGGCAGGCCAGCCTTGTCTGAGGATACTCCTGGTACTGACCCCAGGAGGACACATACCTCTGTGATCTCCTTCATTGGTCAGACTAAGGGAGGCCAGCCTTGTCTGAGGATACTCCTGCTACTGACCTCAGGAAGACAACGACCTCTGTGATCTCCTCCATTAGTCAGCACAGGAGAGACCACCCTTATCTATGAGGATCCTCCTGCTACTGACCTCAGGAGGACAGCTACCTCTGTGATCCCCTCCATTGGTTAGGAGAGGCCAGCCTTGTCTATGAGGAGCCTCTTGGTACTGACCTCAGGGGGTCACCCACCTCCTGTGATATCCTCCATTGGTCAGGACAGGAGAGGCCAGCCTTGTCTATGAGGATCCTCCTGGCACTGACCTCAGGGGAATACCTACCTCTGTGATCTCCTTTATTGATCAGACTAGGGAAGGCCAGCCTTGTCTATGAAGATCCTCCTTGTACTGACCTCAGAAGGACACCTACCTTTGTGATCTCCTCCATTGGTCATGACAGAAGTGGCTGGCCTTGTTTATGAGGATCCTCCTGACACTCACCTCAGGGGGTCCTCTACCTCTGTGATCTCCTCCATTGCTCAGAACAGAAGAGGCCAGCCTTGTCTGAGGATCCTCCTGGTACAAACCTCAGGGGGACACTTTTCTCTGTGATCTCCCCCATTGGACAGGACAGGAGAGGTCAGCCTTGTCTATGAGGATCCTCTTGGCACTGACTTCAGGCGAACACATACCTCTGTGATCTCCTCCATTGGTCAGACTAAGAGAGACCACCCTTGTCTATGAGAATCCTCCTGGTACTGACCTCAGGAGGCCACCTGCCTCTGTGATCAGCTCCATTGGTCAGCTTAAGGGAGATCAGGCTTGTCTGAGGATTCTCCTGGTACTGACCTCCACAAGGACACCTACCGCTGTGATCTCCTCCATTGGTCAGGAAAGGCCAGTCTTGCTCGAGGATCCTCTTGACACTGTCCTCAGGGGGACATCTAGCTCTGTGATCTCCAATGATCAGGGGAGGAGAGTCCAGTCTTGGCCATGAGGATCCTATGGCATTGACCTCAGTGGGACACCTACCTAAGTGATCTCCATTGGTCAGGGCAGTAGATGCCAGTCTTGTCTATGAAGATCCTCCTGGAATTGAACTCAGGGTGACTGCTGCGTGTGCGAGTTACTTCATTGGTAGGCCAAGGAGGCCAGCATTGTCTATGAGGATCCACTTGACCAGGCACTGACCTCAGGGTGTCTGTTTGAGTTCCTTCAATAGGAGGCCAGCCTTGTCTCGTCTGTGAGAATCCTCCTGACCAGGCAGTGACCTTAGGGTATCTGAATTTAATTTAATAGGAGGTCAGCATTGTTTGTGAGGATCCTCCTTACCAGTCATTGACCTCAGGGTGTCTGTTTGAGTTCCTTCAGTGGGAGACCAGCCTTGTCTATGAGGTTCCTCCTGACTAGGCACTGACCTCAGGGTGTCTGTTTGAGTTCCTTCAATAGGAGGCCAACCTTGTCTTGTCTATGAGGATCCTCCTGACCAAGCATTGACCCCAGGGTGTCTGAGTTTCTTCAATAGGAGGCCAGCCTTGTCTATGAGGATCCACTTGACCAGGCACTGACCTCGGTGTCTGTTTGAGATCCTTCAGTAGGAGGCCAGATTTGTTTTTGAGGTTCCTCCTGACCAGGCACTGACCTCTGGGTGTCTGTTTGAGCTCCTTCAATAGGAGGACAGCCTTGCCTTGTCTATGAAGATCTTCCTGACCAGGCACTGGCTTCAGTAGGAGGCCAGCCTTGTCAACGAGGATCCTCTTGACCAGACACTGACCTCAGGGTGTCTGAGTTCCTTCAAGTCCTTCTTACCGATGAATGGCCATTTCTATAGAATCAATGTCATTATAGTGTCTTTTATTAGTGCTGTATGAATCCTGGCTCTGATATGACTGTTTCTTTCCTTTGCAGAGAGATGGCGGAGCAGGGGTTCCTCATGGAGGTCTGTGTGGATTCTGTGGAGTCTGCAGTAAATGCTGAACGAGGAGGTAAGTTTTATTTAAGCTGTAATCATAGTCACTGAAATTTCATAGAAGCATTAGGCCGGGTTCACATGTGTGCGAATTGGATGCGGGTTTCTCTCCGCATCCAATTCACATGACAGGCGAGTGTTACCGGCTCTCTATAGAACTGGTTCACACATGTCCGGGGGTGGCCGCGGTCCACATTCCAAAAGGGTGCTGTGTGTCTTTGGGTCCGGTTTAGGTGCGAATTCAGGTAAAATTTCAGACCCAATTCGCACCTGAACCGGTGAACAGGAATGCACAGGACCCCATGCTGGGAACCGCGGCCGCACATATGTGGACCCGGCCTTAACCACTTCCGGACCGCCACACACCGATATACGTCCTAGCTTTGAAGAGGAATATCATTCTTATGGCAGCAGCTAGCTGCCATAACCCCAGTATCCTCTTCTTCGGCCGGCGGTCCGCTTTCAGAGAAGAGTGGTCTCTGCGGTGGATTTGCCGCAAGATCACTTTTATCGTCGGAGGCCCCCCCCTCCCTTCCCGCTGTGCTCCGGTGCCCTCCGCTGCTTACCGGAGCCATCGGCGGAGGCGATCGGATCATTTCACATGCTGGGTATGGAGACGGCTCCATACCATTGCAGGGCGGAAGCCACCTCAAAACTTCACTTCCGCCCATAGTTCTTAAAGGGCCATTTTTTTTTTTTTTGAATTTTTTTAAATGGCAAATTTTTTTTATTGCATTTTAGTGTCAATATGAGATCTGAGGTCTTTTTGACCCCCCAGATCTCATATTTAAGAGGTCCTGTCATGCTTTTTTCTTATTACAAGGGATTTTTACATTCCTTGCAATAGGAATAAAAGTGATACCCCTTTTTTTTTAAAAAAAGAACAGTGTAAAAATAAAAGGTAAAATAAGAAAAAAAATTATTTTTTTTAAACGCGCCCCGTCACACTGAGCTCGCGTGCAGAAGCGAACACATATATGAGTAGCACCCGCATATGAAAACGGTGTTCAAACCACACATGTGAGGTATCGCCGCGATCGGTAGAGCGAGAGCAATAATTCTAGCCCTAGACTTCCTCTGTAACTCAAAACATGCAACCTGTAGAATTTTTTTTTTTTTAAGGGTAAAAGTTTGTCGCCATTCCACGAGCGGGCGCAATTTACTCGGCGTAACATTATCTTTCACAATATCAAAAAATTGGGCTAACTTTACTGTTGTCTTATTTTATTAAATTAAAAAAACAGTATTTTTTCCCAAAAAAGTGCGCTTGTGCAAATACGGTGTGACAAAGCTTTGCAACGACCGCCATTTTATTCTCTAGGGTGTTAGAATAAAAAATGTATAATGTTTGGGGGTTTTAAGTAACTGTTTTTATCTTGTAAACAACAAATCTCAAAAAGAGGCTCGGTCCTTAAGTGGTTAATGTCACTTCAGTTTCGGTCTTTTAACAACTTCAATACCGGGCACTTTTACCCCCTTCCTGCACAGGCCAATTTTCAGCTTTCACACTTTGAATAACAGTTGCGCGGTCATGCAAGGCTGTACCCAAACTAAATTTTTATCATTTTGTTCACACAAATAAAGCTTTATACAAATAGAGCTATACTAGTAATGGCGGTGAATATATGCGGGATTCTGCACATGGTGGCCGCCTTGTGGCAGTTAATCTGCTATAGGGCGGTCAGTAGGCGGTTAAAATAAAATGGCCTTGTTTACATGGGACTGGAAAAGGAAGTAGAGTGGATCGGGTCCTCCTAGGCCATAGAGATGAGCCATCTTTCCTTCGCTCATCTCTATGCCCAGCCACTGCTAGCTCTGGATTGGTTCCCAGAACTACCAATCTCCCATGTAAGCCCGGGAACCACTGAAAAGTGGTGGGGGGGACTTCTAAAAAGTGATCTAGCGGCACTGGGACCACATTTATCAGAAAGACCGGCGCCCGAGGGAACAAAATAATACCAGGGTTATGGCATCCAGCTACACCCTTGGTATTAACCCCTTCATGCCTAAGCCTTTTCCTGACACTTGTTGCTTACAAGTTAAAATCAGTATTTTTTTTGCTAGAAAATTACTTAGAACCCCCAAACATTATATATATATATATATATATATATATATATATATATATATATATATATATATATATATATATATATAATTTTTTTTTTTAGAGAATAAAATGGCGGTCGTTGCAATATTTTATGTCACATGGTATTTGCGCAGCTGTCTTTTTAACCACTTAAGGACCGCCTAACGCCGATTTACGTCGGCAAAGCGGCACGGGCAGGCAAAATCACGTACATGTACGTGATTTGCCTTCCGCGGGTGGGGGGTCCGATCGGACCCCCCCCCGGTGCCCGAGGCGGTCCCGTTCTGTTCCCCGGCGATCCGAGATGAGGGGGAGGCCATCCGTTCGTGGCCCCCCCCCCTCGCGATCGCCGCCGGCCAATGGGAACATTCCTTTGCTGCTGTATGCTAAACAGCAGCAAAGGAAATGATGTCATCTCCCCTCGGCTCGGTAGTTTCCGTTCCAGCGCCGAGGGGAGAAGACATCCGAGTAAGTGAAAACACTACACACACACAGTAGAACATGCCAGGCATACAAAACACCCCGATCCCCCCCCCGATCGCCCCCCGATCCCCCCCTAATCAACCCCCCCCCCCCCTGTCACAAACTGACACCAGCAGGTTTTTTTTTTTTTTTCTGATTACTGCATTGGTGTCAGTTTGTGACAGTTACAGTGTCAGGGCAGTGAGTGTTAGGCCCCCTTTAGGTCTAGGATACCCCCCTAACCCCCCCTAATAAAGTTTTAACCCCTTGATCACCCCCTGTCACCAGTGTCACTAAGCGATCATTTTTCTGATCGCTGTATTAGTGTCGCTGGTGACGCTAGTTAGGGACGTAAATATTTAGGTTCGCCGTCAGCGTTTTATAGCGTCAGGGACCCCCATATACTATCTAATAAATGTTTTAACCCCTTGATTGCCCCCTAGTTAACCCTTTCACCACTGATCACCGTATAAACGTTACGGTTGACGCTGGTTAGTTCGTTTATTTTTTATAGTGTCAGGGCACCCGCCGTTTATTACCGAATAAAGGTTTAGCCCCCTGATCGCCCGGCGGTGATATGCGTTGCCCCAGGCAGCGTCAGATTAGCGCCAGTACCGCTAACACCCACGCACGCAGCATGCGCCTCCCTTAGTGGTATAGTATCTGATCGGATCAATATCTAATCCGATCAGATCTATACTAGCGTCCCCAGCAGTTTAGGGTTCCCAAAAACACAGTGTTAGCGGGATCAGCCCAGATACCTGCTAGCACCTGCGTTTTGTCCCTCCGCCCGGCCCAGCCCAGCCCACCCAAGTGCAGTATCGATCGATCGCTGTCACTTACAAAACACTAAACGCATAACTGCAGCGTTCGCAGAGTCAGGCCTGATCCCTGCGATCGCTAACAGTTTTTTTGGTAGCATTTTGGTGAACTGGCAAGCAAGCACCAGGCAGCGTCAGGTTAGCGCCAGTAGCGCTAACACCCACGCACGCACCGTACACCTCCCTTAGTGGTATAGTATCTGATCAGATCAATATCTGATCCGATCAGATCTATACTAGCGTCCCCAGCAGTTTAGGGTTCCCAAAAACGCAGTGTTAGCGGGATCAGCCCAGATACCTGCTAGCACCTGCGTTTTGCCCCTCCGCCCGGCCCAGCCCACCCAAGTGCAGTATCGATCGATCACTGTCCCTTACAAAACACTAAACGCATAACTGCAGCGTTCGCAGAGTCAGGCCTGATCCCTGCGATCGCTAACAGTTTTTTTGGTAGCATTTTGGTGAACTGGCAAGCACCAGCCCCAGGCAGCGTCAGGTTAGCGCCAGTACCGCTAACACCCACGCACGCACCGTACACCTCCCTTAGTGGTATAGTATCTGATCGGATCAATATCTGATCCGATCAGATCTATACTAGCGTCCCCAGCAGTTTAGGGTTCCCAAAAACGCAGTGTTAGCGGGATCAGCCCAGATACCCGCTAGCACCTGCGTTTTGCCCCTCCGCCCGGCCCAGCCCAGCCCACCCAAGTGCAGTATCGATCGATCACTGACACTTACAAAACACTAAACGCATAACTGCAGCGTTCGCAGAGTCAGGCCTGATCCCTGCGATCGCTAACAGTTTTTTTGGTAGCGTTTTGGTGAACTGGCAGGCACCAGCGGCCTAGTACACCCCGGTCGTAGTCAAACCAGCACTGCAGTAACACTTGGTGACGTAGCGAGTCCCATAAGTGCAGTTCAAGCTGGTGAGGTGGCAAGCACAAGTAGTGTCCCGCTGCCACCAAAAAGACAAACACAGGCCCGTCGTGCCCATAGTGCCCTTCCTGCTGCATTCGCCAATCCTAATTGGGAACCCACCACTTCTGCAGCGCCCGTACTTCCCCCATTCACATCCCCAATCAAATGCAGTCGGCTGCATGAGAGACATTTTCTTTATGTCCTCCCGAGTACCCCTACCCAACGAACCCCCCCCAAAAAAGATGTTGTGTCTGCAGGAAGCGCGGATATAGGCGTGACACCCGCTATTATTGTCCCTCCTGTCCTGACAATCCTGGTCTTTGCATTGGTGAATGTTTTGAACGCTACCATTCACTAGTTGAGTATTAGCGTAGGGTACAGCATTCCACAGACTAGGCACACTTTCACAGGGTCTCCCAAGATGCCATCGCATTTTGAGAGACCCGAACCTGGAACCGGTTACAGTTATAAAAGTTAGTTACAAAAAAAGTGTCAAAAAAAAAAAATATATATAAAATAAAAAAAAATAGTTGTCGTTTCATTGTTCTCTCTCTCTCTATTCTCTCTCTATTGTTCTGCTCTTTTTTACTGTATTCTATTCTGCAATGTTTTATTGTTATTATGTTTTATCATGTTTGCTTTTTCAGGTGTGCAATTTTTTATACTTTACCGTTTACTGTGCTTTATTGTTAACCATTTTTTTGTCTTCAGGTACGCCATTCACGACTTTGAGTGGTTATACCAGAATGATGCCTGCAGATTTAGGTATCATCTTGGTATCATTCTTTTCAGCCAGCGGTCGGCTTTCATGTAAAAGCAATCCTAGCGGCTAATTAGCCTCTAGACTGCTTTTACAAGCCGTGGGAGGGAATGCCCCCCCCCCCCACCGTCTTCCGTGTTTTTCTCTGGCTCTCCTGTCTCAACAGGGAACCTGAGAATGCAGCCGGTGATTCAGCCAGCTGACCATAGAGCTGATCAGAGACCAGAGTGGCTCCAAACATCTCTATGGCCTAAGAAACCGGAAGCTACGAGCATTTTATGACTTAGATTTCGCCGGATGTAAATAGCGCCATTGGGAAATTGGGGAAGCATTTTATCACACCGATCTTGGTGTGGTCAGATGCTTTGAGGGCAGAGGAGAGATCTAGGGTCTAATAGACCCCAATTTTTTCAAAAAAGAGTACCTGTCACTACCTATTGCTATCATAGGGGATATTTACATTCCCCGAGATAACAATAAAAATGATTAAAAAAAAATATATGAAAGGAACAGTTTAAAAATAAGATAAAAAAAGCAGAAAAATAATAAAGAAAAAAAAAAAAAAAAAAAAAAAAGCACCCCTGTCGCCCCCTGCTCTCGCGCTAAGGCGAACGCAATCGGCGGTCTGTCGTCAAACGTAAACAGCAATTGCACCATGCATGTGAGGTATCACCGCGAAGGTCAGATCGAGGGCAGTAATTTTTGCAGTAGACCTCCTCTGTAGATCTAAAGTGGTAACCTGTAAAGGCTTTTAAAGGCTTTTAAAAATGTATTTATTTTGTTGCCACTGCACGTTTGTGCGCAATTTTAAAGCATGTCATGTTTGGTATCCATGTACTCGGCCTAAGATCATCTTTTTTATTTCATCAAACATTTGGGCAATATAGTGTGTTTTAGTGCATTAAAATTTAAAAAAGTGTGTTTTTTCCCCAAAAAATGCGTTTGAAAAATCGCTGCGCAAATACTGTGTGAAAAAAAAAAATGAAACACCCACCATTTTAATCTGTAGGGCATTTGCTTTAAAAAAATATATAATGTTTGGGGGTTCAAAGTAATTTTTTTGCAAAAAAAAAATAACTTTTTCATGTAATCAAAAAGTGTCAGAAAGGGCTTTGTCTTCAAGTGGTTAGAAGAGTGGGTGATGTGTGACATAAGCTTCTAAATGTTGTGCATAAAATGCCAGGACAGTTCAAAACCCCCCCCAAATGACTCCATTTTGGAAAGTAGACACCCCAAGCTATTTGCTGAGAGGCATGTCGAGTCCATGGAATATTTTATATTGCGACACAAGTTGCGGGAAAGAGACACATTTTTTTTTTTTTGCACAAAGTTGTCACTAAATGATATATTGCTCAAACATGCCATGGAAATATGTGAAGTTACACCCCAAAATACATTCTGCTGCTTCTCCTGAGTACGGGGATACCACATGTGTGAGACTTTTTGGGAGCCTAGCCATGTACGGGACCCCGAAAACCAAGCACCGCCTTCAGGCTTTCTAAGGGCGTGAATTTTTGATTTCACTCTTCACTGCCTATCACAGTTTCGGAGGCCATGGAAAGCCCAGGTGGCACAAAACCCCCCCAAATGACCCCATTTTGGAAAGTAGACACCCCAAGCTATTTGCTGAGAGGTATAGTGAGTATTTTGCAGACCTCACTTTTTGTCACAAAGTTTTGAAAATTGAAAAAAGAAAAAAAAAAAAGTTTTTTCTTGTCTTTCTTCATTTTCAAAAACAAATGAGAGCTGCAAAATACTCACCATGCCTCTCAGCAAATAGCTTGGGGTGTCTACTTTCCAAAATGGGGTCATTTGGGGGGGTTTTGTGCCACCTGGGCATTCCATGGCCTCCGAAACTGTGATAGGCAGTAAAGAGTGAAATCAAAAATTTTCACCCTTAGAAATCCTGAAGGCGGTGATTGGATTTCGGGGCCCCGTACGCGGCTAGGCTCCCAAAAAGTCCCACACATGTGGTATCCCCATACTCAGGAGAAGCAGCTAAATGTATTTTGGGGTGCAATTCCACATATGCCCATGGCCTGTGTGAGCAATATATCATTTAGTGACAACTTTATGCAAAAAAAAAAAAAAAAAAAAAAGTGTCACTTTCCCACAACTTGTGTCAAAATATAAAATATTCCATGGACTCAATATGCCTCTCAGCAAATAGCTTTGGGTGTCTACTTTCCAAAATGGGGTCATTTTGGGGGGTTTTGTGCCACCTGGGCATTCCATGGCCTCCGAAACTGTGATAGGTAGTGAGGAGTAAAATCAAAAATTTTCACCCTTAGAAATCCTGAAGGCGGTGATTGGTTTTCGGGGCCCCGTACGCAGCTAGGCTCCCAAAAAGTCCCACACATGTGGTATCCCCATACTCAGGAGAAGCAGCTGAATGTATTTTGGGGTGCAATTCCACATAGGCCCATGGCCTGTGTGAGCAATATATCATTTAGTGACAACTTTTTGTAAATATTTTTTTTTTTTTTGTCATTATTCAATCACTTGGGACAAAAAAAATAAATATTCAATGGGTTCAACATGCCTCTCAGCAATTTCCTTGGGGTGTCTACTTTCCAAAATGGGGTCATTTGGGGGGGTTTTGTACTGCCCTGCCATTTTAGCACCTCAAGAAATGACATAGGCAGTCATAAACTAAAAGCTGTGTAAATTACAGAAAATGTACCCTAGTTTGTAGACGCTATAACTTTTGCGTAAACCAATAAATATACGCTTATTGACATTTTTTTTACCAAAGACATGTGGCCGAATACATTTTGGCCTAAATGTATGACTAAAATTTAGTTTATTGGATTTTTTTTATAACAAAAAGTAGAAAATATAATTTTTTTTCAAAATTTTCGGTCTTTTTCCGTTTATAGCGCAAAAAATAAAAACCGCAGAGGTGATCAAATACCATCAAAAGAAAGCTCTATTTGTGGGAAGAAAAGGACGCAAATTTTGTTTGGGTACAGCATTGCATGACCACGCAATTAGCAGTTAAAGCGACGCAGTGCCAAATTGGAAAAAGACCTCTGGTCCTTAGGCAGCATAATGGTCCGGGGATCAAGTGGTTAAAAGCAATTGTTTTGGAAGAAATACACTTTCATGAATTTAGGGAAAAAAAACAGTCAAGTTTGCCCAGTTTTTTTTTTTTTTTGTACAATGTGAAAGATGATGTTACACCGAGTAAATGGATACCTAACATGTCACGCTTTAAAGTTGCGCCTATCGTGGGGTGGCGACAAACTCCGGTAAAAATGTCAATAGGCGACGCTTTAAAAATTTCGACAGGTTATCAGTTTTGAGTTACAGAGGAGGTCTAGCACTAGAATTATTGCTCTCGCTGTAACGATCGTGGCGATACCTCACATGTGTGGTTTGAACACCGTTTACATTTGCGGGTGCGACTTATGTATGTGTTCGCTTCCGCGCAGGAGCACGGAGGGATGGGACGCTTTTAAATTTTTTTATTTTATTTTATTTTTACACTGTCCCTTTAAAAAAGTTTTTATTTTTATCACTTTTTTTGCTGTCACAAGTAATGTAAACATCTCTTGTGACAGTAATAGTCGGTGACAGGTACTCTTTATGGAGGGATCTGGGAATCTGAAAGACCCCAAACCCCCTCCTGTGCACTTAAGGTGGTTGTAAAGATTCGTTTTTTTTTTTTAAATAACAAACATATTATACTTACCTCCACTGTGCAGTTAGTTTTGCACAGAGTGGCCCCGAGCCTCCTCTTCTGGGGTCCGTCGGCGGCTCCCGCAGCTCCTCCCTGCATCAGATAACCCTCTAGGAGAAGCGCTCTCCTGGGGGGGGGTTTACCTTGCGGGCGCGCTCCCGAGTCCAGCATTTGTGTCCACAGACATGAATGCCGGACTTGGCCCCGGCACCTGTGTCATTGGATCTGATTGACAGCAGCGTGAGCCAATGGCTGCTCTGCTATCAACCTATCCTATCAAGAGCCGAGAACCCCGGGCAGAGAAAGAGCGCGTCTCCAGCGTGTGAAATTCCAGGGCTCGGGTAAAGAAAACGGGGGGGGGGGGGGGCTGGAGAGCCGGTGTTCTGTCGAGAAGTGCCCCCCATCGAATAGTGCCCGGGCTGAAGGGTGCATGCGTCGTACGTAACGGCACAACAGCTGATTTTAACATCAGCTGTTGTGCCGGCGAGACAGCGCAGGCGCACAATAGACAACAGAATTTTTATTTTCTGTCAGATTGTGCCCCGAGCTCCCGTTGGCGAGTTCATGTCCATGATGGGCGGATTTCTACAAATTGGGGGCGGAATGTAAAAATCCACCCATCACAAAGTTTTATCTTTTTGCGACGCTGGCCATCTAATTCTGCCCACAATCCGCTCACAACGTGTAGAAATCCGCCCATCATGGACATGAACTCGCCACGGGAGCGCGGGGCACAATCTGACAGAAGATAAAAATTCTGTCGTCTATTGTGCGCCTGCGCCGTCTCACCATCACAACAGCTGATGTTAAAATCAGCTGTTGGGCTGTTACGTACGGGGCATGCGTTGCGCATGCGCCCTTCAGCGCATGCACTATCCGATGGGGGACACTTCTCAACAGAACACCGGTCACTACCAGGTGTTTTTTCACCTTAATGCATAGGATGCATTAAGGTGAAAAAACATGAAGGTTTACAACCCCCTTTTAAAAGCATTCAAAACGCCAAGTTTGGCAGTTTTGAATAGTGTATTTTTTTTTTTTTAATTTGGCGCCTTTAAGGCTCCAGCAAACAGAAAGTGATGTCATGACATCGCTTCCTGGTTACTAGATCACAGACCCAATCAAAGCCAAATCTGGCTTAGTTCGGGCCTCCGGCCTGCCGGTGGACGTGCCGATTGGTCACTCGGGCCTCCCAGTGGGACAGGAGAGCCCGGGCGAGCCACGGAAGGCGGCGGGAAGGGAGGGGGGGGGGAGAGACATCTCCTCCCGCTGCCTCTAATAACAGCTGAGTGGCTGCTTAGCCACATTGGTTGTTATTACAAGAAAGCCGATCGTCTGCTCTAAAGAATGGTACCGGGGTACAACCCCTTCAAGCCGAAGGCTGCATATTTTCATTACAAATTCCTGCATGTATTACAAGAAGAGAGCGATTTGTATATGTTTTGTGGTTTGTATTATGATTTGTATACTGCAGAAGCATTTCCTGAGAACCCTCTGCTGGTTTTGTAGGTATGATCCTCACTTTTATTAATATTATGTGTGGTGACCTTGCTGTATCTCCATGGTTTTTATTTCCTTTTTAGGTGCTGGAAGGATTGAGTTGTGTGCTAGTCTATTAGAAGGAGGAATTACACCCACCATAGGTGAGAATTTTGCTCAATTTATTTCCTAATTCTCATTTGATGGATGTCTCTGTCCCATTGGTTCAGAGTGTGATACCTACAGCGCTGTCGTCCAGTTCTGGGTGGCGTCTATTCACTTCCTCCCAGAACCACCCCCCACCGCGACACGCTCTGTGTCCTTAGGAACAGCTGATCACAGATCAGGTTAAAGAACCAATCACAGTGGCCCTTTACCATGTGATCAGCTGTGTCCAATCACAGCGGATCACGATGCAAACACACTTGCCGGTTATCGGCATTCCTTTCCTCATTCTGTCGCAGTGTGAGGAGAGAACTGGTAACCGGCAAGTGTGAAAGGAGACATCTACACTGATAATCAGGACACCGATCATCAGAGCAGCCTATCAGTAGGGATGCACTGATATATTGGCGCCTAAAAATTTTTGCTTGAAAATTATGGTTATCTGCGTTTACCGAAAAAAAGGTGCCGATAATGGCCACCGAAAAACGCATGCAATTTTGCTGTTATTTTCATAAGTGATGTGACAAAAAAAATGCATAAAAAAATACAACACGGGTGCATTTGATTTAAATCAAGTGATTTTAAATCATGATTTTTAAAGAGCAACTGTCATCCCTGTCCCACTGTTGGCTCCTCCTCTGTCCCGCTGTTGGCTCCTCCTCTGTCCCGCTGTGGGCTCCTCCTCTGTCCCGCTGTGGGCTCCTCCTCTGACCCGCTGTTGACTCCTCCTCCGCTGACCCACTGTTGGCTGCTCCTCCTCTGACCCGCTGTTGGCTCCTCCTCCTCTGACCCGCTGTTGGCTCCTCCTCCTCTGACCCGCTGTTGGCTCCTCCTCCTCTGACCCGCTGTTGGCTCCTCCTCCTCTGACCCGCTGTTGGCTCCTCCTCCTCTGACCCGCTGTTGGCTCCTCCTCCTCTGACCCGCTGTTGGCTCCTCCTCCTCTGTCCCGCTGTTGGCTCCTCCTCTGTCCCGCTGTTGGCTCCTCCTCTGTCCCGCTGTTGGCTCCTCCTCTGTCCCGCTGTTGGCTCCTCCTCTGACCCGCTGTTGGCTCCTCCTCTGACCCGCTGTTGACTCACCGACAGTCTTATTCACTTTAATGGGACGGCTGGTGATGCGGCAGTGACACAACACATGAGGGACGTGGCGGCAGCAGGTGAGTGGACGCCCGCTAACAGGCGCTGCCATGATGTATCTGAAGTAACAGGTGCTCTTTAAATGTAAGGACTTATTCTTCCTGGTAGTTAGAATCTTTAATATTTGCAAACAAAATGAAGATTTCTTATTTAGAATATTAAGCTGTCAGGTTTGTAAAACAGCGATATCAGAACCGATTCCATCATACACTTTAGTGTACATAGTTTTGCAAAACAATGGGATAAAGGAATATTCCTGAACTTTGGTTTATCTCATGGTTACTGTGAAATTGTGTGGATGCATCAATGCAGTGCATGTTATCTCAGCTTGCAGAGCTTGGATTCATTGAATGAGTTTACCAAAATTGTAAATATTGCAGAATATACAGCCCCATGCTACAAAACTAAGCTCCATTTCATGCCGAATAAACTAAATCATTAATGTATCTTAAATAGAAAACTAGAAATAGAAATTTTTACTCCAAAAGCATTTTTATTAGAATAGAAAATGGGATTATTTTGATTTAAAATCGGATTTGTTTGTTTTTTAAAAATTAAAAAAAAAAATCACAGATTTTTTTTTTTTTTTTCCACCCTGGCTTTTGATGCATATTTGCCGCATTTTCAATGCATTTCAATGGGGAGGTGTATTACACCGCAATGGGTAGCGCAGTGGACCAGTGTAAAGACATACATAGAATTTAAAGAGATGCATTTTTATTGCTCCTCCCCTTTTTTTATTTTTTTTTATGCAAAAGCTCTTTAGAAACTAATGAAAAAGTCGAATATAATACAATTGTATATAATATATATATATATATATATATATATATATATATATATATATATATATATATATATATTATAATATAATATAATTTTTTTTTTTTTTTTTTTTTTTTTTAAATACTGACCATTTTTGTTTTCGGCCAAGCACATTTTGAATTTTCAGTTTCGGTCCAGAGTTTTAATTTCGGTGCGTCACTCAGAGGGTGCATTGGGGGGCACTGATGAAGCTGCACTGATAGGACCTTATAGGCGGCATTGATCGGTACTGATGAGGCGGCATTGATAGGCAGACCTGATATGCTGCACTGCTTCGAAAAGCTCCATTTTTGTGTGGAACTCCGCTTTAAAGGAACCGTACAACTGGCTCCCCGCCAATGGGGCAGGGTTCCTCCATGTTTCAGGGGTGCCAGGCAGGCCGCAGTGGTTCAGCAACAAGTGTCTCAGTTCCCAGGAACATTCCTCAGTGCTTACAGCTTGTGAGTCTCTCCATGCTGCCTCCCTGACACCGGTGCCAACTCCATCCTGCTGCCTTTCGAGCTTTAACCTTTTTCGCTGCCAGAGCTGTTTTTTCGCATCTTTTTTTTTTTTTTTTTTTCACACGTTTTAAAAATCTTTTTAGGCCTGAAGATTACATAAAACCAGTGACGGTGAACCTCGGCACCCTCCGATGCTCGTGCACTCTGCAGTGCAGTTTAGCATCATGGGAAATGTAGTTCCAAAATATCTGAAGGGTGCCGAGGTTCACCATTACTGCTCTTAAGGTGTTTTTTTTTTTGTTTGTTTGTTTGTGTTTTTCTAGGTCTTTTACAGATAGTGAAGCAGTATGTGCAGATTCCGGTATTTGTGATGATTCGGCCGCGGGGAGGAGATTTCCTTTACTCGGACCGCGAAGTGGAGGTGATGAAGGCTGACATCCGGCTTGCCAAAATCCACGGGGCGGATGGATTGGTGTTTGGAGCCCTGACAGAGGATGGCAGAATTGATACAGAACTGTGCATGGATTTACTTGGTAAGGAATATATATAATATATACACTCACCAGCCACTTTATATGATACACCTTGATAGTACCGGGTTGGACCCTCTTTTACCTTCAGAACTGCCTTCATTCTAATAGATGAGGGCGGTGGAGGGGGATGTATGCAGAGTGTGGGGGATGGGAGAGAGTGGTGCAGAGGTCAGAGCCGAGACAGGGTGGAAGTGCGGTGTGGACAGTCTGTGAAAGATAGTAGAACTCTGCACTCTGTACATAGAGCACCCCTAAACTCTGCACTCTGTACATAGAGCACCCCTAAACTCTGCACTCTGTACATAGAGCACCCCTAAACTCTGCACTCTGTACATAGAGCACCCCTAAACTCTGCACTCTGTACATAGAGAGCACCCCTGAACTCTGCACTCTGTACATAGAGCACCCCTAAACTCTGCACTCTGTACATAGAGCACCCCTAAACTCTGCACTCTGTACATAGAGCACCCCTGAACTCTGCACTCTGTACATAGAGCACCCCTGAACTCTGCACTCTGTACATAGAGCACCCCTGAACTCTGCACTCTGTACATAGAGAGCACCCCTGAACTCTGCACTCTGTACATAGAGAGCACCCCTGAACTCTGCACTCTGTACATAGAGCACCCTGAACTCTGTACATAGAGCACCCCTGAACTCTGCACATAGAGCACCCCTGAACTCTGCACTCTGTACATAGAGCACCCTGAACTCTGCGCTCTGTACATAGAGCACCCTGAACTCTGCGCTCTGTACATAGAGCACCCTGAACTCTGCGCTCTGTACATAGAGCACCCTGAACTCTGCGCTCTGTACATAGAGCACACCCCTGAACTCTGCGCTCTGTACATAGAGCACCCTGAACTCTGCGCTCTGTACATAGAGCGCACCCCTGAACTCTGCACTCTGTACATAGAGAGCACCCCTGAACTCTGCACTCTGTACATAGAGAGCACCCCTGAACTCTGCACATAGAGCACCCTGAACTCTGTACATAGAGCACCCCTGAACTCTGCACTCTGTACATAGAGCACCCCTGAACTCTGTACATAGAGCACCCCTGAACTCTGCACTCTGTACATAGAGCACCCCTGAACTCTGCACGCTGTACAAAGGGCACCCCTGAACTCTGCACGCTGTAGACGGAGCACCCCTGAACTCTGCACACTGTACATAGGGTACCATGAAGCTGTACCCCCTGAAACCTAACACCATGTTCCTGCCCTGCATCAGCGATATCTTGCTATGCACCTGAACCTGAGGGACCACCAACACACCTGGAAACCGTTAAATGGGCTTTGTTAAAGGCAGAAGAAAATTGGGTTAGGCAACCAGTGTACAATATAGAATATAGTTCTATGCAAGTGCAAACAGCCTCACCATAGAGGACAGCGTTTGCATAGAAATGACCTATTTGGCAATGCCAGGGTGAAGTTGGCTAAAGTCCTTCTGGCTTTGTAGGAACAAAGTCACAGCTCTTGGGTGGAGTCGGATGAAAGGCCGTTGGCCTACCTGTCCAGCCTGCGTGCCTCTATAGATCTGAGCAAGTCTCAGCGCCACACATCAGCCTGATATCCGAGCAACAGAATACTGGAACAGCAACAGTCTCTTAGCATGGTCCTTCTTGGTTGGCACAGCTGACAACAGCTGGCATTATTTCACCTGTTAAGACACTGGTGCAGTTTAGGGTTATAGTAAGTCAGACATTCACTTTCAGATGTGGGCATGGCGGGGTTTTTGGGCTCTGTTTGTGGTATAAGCAAATTATTATTATTAATAATTTCATTTTTTAAATTTTTTTCACAGCTGTCTCTCGCCCCCTTCCTGTCACTTTCCATCGAGGTAAGCAGCATCCAGCCTTCCGCCATAGTAAGGTGACTTTATACTCAAACGCCAGAGTGGGCCCTTGTAGTAAATCTGCCTGGATACCGTGTCCCCCTTTTTTCAAATTGGCTGGAATTCTTTTTTTATTTATTAGCTGACAATAAAACCACTTCAGCCCCGGAAGATTTACCCCCTTAATGACCAGGCAGTTTTTTGCGATACAGCACTGCATTGCTTTAACTGACAATTGCGCAGTCGTGCGACGCTGTACACAAAAAAATTGATGTCCTTTTTTTTTCCCCCACAAATAGAGCTTTTTTTTTTTTTTTTTTTTGGTATTTGATCACCTTTGCGGTTTTTATCTTGCGCTATAAAAAAAAAAAAAGACCGACAATTTTGAAAAAAAAAAAACCACTACACTTTTTTGCTTTCTGCTATAAAACCTATCCCAAAAAAATATAAAAAAACAAATTTACTCATCAGTTTAGGCCAATATGTATTCTGCTACATAATTTTGGTTAAAATAATTGCAACAAGCATAAATATTGATTGGTTTGCTCAAAAGTTTTTTTTTTTTTTTTTTTTTATGTTTTTACTAGTAATGGCAGGGATCTGTGATTTTTATTATTATTATTATTATTTTTTTTTTTTCCCTTCACCTGTCCGGGTTCGCAGACTCTGGCTGTGTGAGTCGCCAGAGCTGCAATGCCATCACTCCCACGCGTGGCACAGGA
The DNA here is from genome assembly GCF_042186555.1 of Aquarana catesbeiana. Lineage (NCBI taxonomy): Eukaryota > Metazoa > Chordata > Amphibia > Anura > Ranidae > Aquarana > Aquarana catesbeiana. The sequence continues at coordinate 17,330,434 of NC_133331.1, forward strand.
CTCTGAAGGAATGGCCCGGGTGGCCGGTCCTTCAGAGCGCATGAGCCGGTAACATCTCCGGCTGCATGTACTGTAAATTTCTCCTAAACGGTGCATGTTTGAGTTATTTACAGTACCTATAGGTAAGCGGCACCTCCCCCGAAAGGTGCCCTATGTTGCAGTGGAGGGGGGAGGGGGAGGCAAACAAGCGGAGCTTCCCCTTTTGGGTGGAGCCCTGCTTTAATGCAGATGGAAAAGCCAATAGATTTAACAGGCTACATCAAATAACACAACACTGCAGAGATGATCAACCCCGTGTTAGATGAAACTTACCCAGCTGTATATTTTTTACAATTTGCCTTTGAAATCAATGAATACGAGTGCTGCGATGGAAATTAGTCATTTAACTACTTGCCGACCGCACTATAACCGAATGACGGCTACAGTGCGGTTGTCTGGTTCTGGGAGGCCGTCATATGATGTCCTCCCAGAACCGTGCCCGCTACGCTCTGTGATTGCTCTGTCCTTTGGAACCAACTGATCACAGATCGAGGGAAAGAGCCAATCACAGCGGCTCCTTACTACGTGATCAGCTGTGTCCAATCACAGCTGATCACAATGTAAACATTTGCCGGTTAGCGGCATTCCTTTCCTCATGCGGTCACAGTGTGAAAATAGCGATATCTATATTATATATTTTATTTATATATATATATATATATATATATATATATATATATATATATATATATATATATATATATATATATATATATATATATATATATATATAGTATATCTACAGTATATATTCGAGTATAAGTCAACCCGAATATAAGCCAAGGCACCTAATTTTACCACAAAAAACTAGGAAAACTTATTGACCCGAGTATAAGACGAGGGTGAGAAATGCGCAGCTACTGTAAGTGGAAAAGAGGGTCAGCAATGCCCATTTGCAGCCTCACTGTGCCCATTTGCTGCCATAGCTCCCGAACTTCAAACTCGGTAGTTAAGGGTTCCTAGATGCCCCCTAGCTGCAGCCAAAATTTGGGGTCTCTGGACCCAAAGGGTCCCGAAATGACATTGCTGCAGACGGACACAGTCGACCGAATTTGGGGCCCAGTATCTCAGGGCCACTTGGTGATAGGAACCCCAAATTTGGTGTGCAAACCCAGTGGAACTAGCACTACAGCTGGGGTTCCTAGTACCAAGTGGCCCCGAGATACGGGGCCCCAAAGTCGGTTCGGAAAATGTCAAGCACTTTTCTGCAGCAGAGAATGACATTTTCTGAACTAACTTTGGGGCCCCGTATCTTGGGGCCACTTGGTGCTAGGAACCCTAGCTTCTGATATGTGGTAGTGCTAGATCCACTGGGCTTGCACACCAAATTTGGGGTTTCTAGCACCAAGTGGCCCCGAGATACGGGGCCCCAAATTCGGTTGGGTAAATGTCATTCTCTGCTGCAGAAAAGTGCTTGACTCGAGTATAAGCCGAGGGGGGCATTTTCAGCACATAAAAAATGTGCTGAAAAACTCGGCTTATACTCGAGTATATACGGTATATATTATGTGTGATCCGGCGCACGGGTACCGCCCTGTAGCGGTAAAGCTGCTATGTGGTGGACCTGAACCGCATAACCAGAGTATGTGAAAATACACAATATTGTCCTGCGCTGCGCTCTTTGATTCATCAGGTTTCCTGCAGCCATAGTTATGATGTAACCTCTTAGTAAGAGTAATGTGAGTCCAGGTACAACGTCGTCTCTCTGTTATTCTGTTGCAGCGTTTGACATGGTGTATGACCCGCTGTTAGCGATGGAGACTTTGATATCGTTGGGGTTTGAACGGGTGCTGACCAGCGGGTGTGACAGCTCTGCACTGGAAGGCTTGCCTCTAATAAAGAGATTGGTGGAGCAGGTAAGATTGGAGCTGATTCCACTCCATGTACACCGATGGAACGCTCTTCTTGTGCAATGGCCTTAATTTACTAAAGGCAAATAGACTGCGCACTTTGCAAAGTGCAGTTGCTCCAGAGCTTAGTGAATGAGGGGAAGCTTCACTTTACAAAGAATACCCATCCATCACATGCAAGGAAGAAAAAAAAATTTTGCTTACACAATTGGATGATGAAAGACCGCAAGGGCTCATCTACTAAGCTCTGGAGCAACTGCGCTATGCAAAGTGCACAGTCTGTTTACCTTTAGTAAATCAAGCCTCTTTTTTTTTTTTTCACTCCATTATACTCTACCTACGTCTCTGGAGATTCGTATCGCCATTCTTGACATAACGGTATTTATTTTATTTTAGGCTAAAGGCCGGATCATAGTGATGCCAGGTAAGAAAATTCACCGTCATGCATAACAAGTGTGTGATTCATGTCAATTTAGAATTATTATCCACTTGAAGACCAGGCTTTTTTCTGGCACTTTTTGTTTACAAGTGTAAATTAGTATTTTTTTTTTTTTTGCTAGAATATTATTTAGAACCCCCCCAAACATTATATATTTTTTGTTTGCAGAGACCCTAGGGAATAAATTGGCGATTGTTGCAATTTTTTTATCTCGCACGGTATTTGCACAGCAGTTTAAAAAATATAAATAAATACATTTTAATGATTTAAAAAATGCAATATATACCCCAATAGTTTTGTAAAATACGAAAGATGATGTTAAATAGATACCTAACATGTCACGCTTTTAAAAATTGTGCACACTCGTGAAATGGCAACAAAATGGTGACAAACTACCAGACTTAAAAAAAAATCTACATTGATGACGCTTTAAAAATGTTTATAGGTTACCTGTTTAGAGTTGGAGGAGGTCTAGCGCTCTAATTATTGCTCCCACTCGAACATTCACAGCAATAACTCACATGTGGGGTGTGAACACCGTTTACATATACTTGCGTGTGCGTTCGCTTCTGCGCCCGAGCACGGAGGGATAGGGGTGCTTTAATTTATTTTTTGACACTGTTTCTTAAATTTTTTTTTGATCACTTATTTCTTTTACAAGAAATGTAAACATTCCTTGTAATAGAAATGAGGATGACAGGTCCTCTTTATAGAGAGATAAAAAAAAAAAAAATGTGTTTACTTCCACCCTAGACCGGAGGTGATGTCATAACGTCGCTCCGATCCTCCAAGGCCATAGAGGCGATCAGAGATGAGCAAGTCAGCCTGACTGCATTACAGCAATTGGATGAGGGCGGGGGGGTTTCAGAACACGGGTGAGCCTGGCTGTATTACAGTAGTAAGGTGGGTGGGGGAGGGCGTGTCAGACCACAGGTGAGCCTGTCTACATTATAGTAATTGAGTGGTGGTGGTGGTGGTGGTGGTGGGGGGGGGGGGGTTGTACTAACGTAGGTGAGCCTGACTGTATTACAGTAATAAATGATATGGTGTCAGACCACAGGTGATCCTGTCTATATTACAGTAATAAATGGGGGGGCACAGTGTGTCAGACCATGGGTAAGCCTGGCTGCATTACAGTAACTGAGTGGCATGCGGGAGGGGGGCATGTCAGACCACAGGTGATCCTGTCTGTATTACAGTAATAAATTATATGGTGTCAGACAACAGGTGAGCCTGGCGGTAAAACAGTGATGCATTGGGTGGGGGCCATGACAGACCACAGGTGGGACTGGCTGTATTACAATAATAAATTGGATGGGGGGGGGGGGGGCAGGGTGTGTCAGACCACAGGTAAGCCTGGCTGCATTACAGTAATTGGGTGGTATGGAGGAGGGGGGCATGAGACCACAGGTGATTTTTGTCTGTATTACAGTAATAAATGATATGGGTCTAACAGGGCTTTTTTAATGCGGTAAAATAATATGTGACTTTCTGTTCCTGTAGGGGGCGGTATAACAGAGAGGAATCTGCACCGAATCCTGGAGGGCACCGGAGTTGAAGAGTTCCACTGTTCAGCCCGATCTACCAAGGAATCATTAATGAAATACAGGTACACGGCACAGCCACAATACTACAGTATTAAAGATCTATAGCAGTGATGGCGAACCTTGGCACCCCAGATGTTTTGGAACAACATTTCCCATGATGCTCAACTGCACTGCACAGTGCATGAGCATCATGGGAAATGTAGTTCCAAAACATCTGGGGTGCCAAGGTTCGCCATCACTGATCTATAGCCTAAGTGATGTATAACGGGCTGGTTCTTAGAACGATCGATGGATACATAAATAGAGAAATAAGTACAAACTTTCACTTCCCATGAGAATACGTTCGATGATCCGGGCAGCCACAATCTGAGGTGTCTGGAAGTAGTGACTGTGATCACGCTGCCTCCAATGCGATGCACAGGGGGAAATCGGCAGCAATGAAAACACATAGAGAAGGAGCTCCCAGACCCAGTGTAGTATTGCAGATCCATTTATTACAATAATGGGGGGAAATGCATTCACAGACAGGTAGGGTTAAAGAGAAGTTTCAGATTCTCAAACCGCATCCCCCCCCCCCCACTCCCACCCCTCCGGCGCCATATTTATTTTATTTGGTGCATACGCTGATGTGCTGAATGGCTCTGCCCAGCCTTTGGGTCCATGCAGAGCTCTCTGACACAAGTGCACATATGTAGGAGATTTCCCTGCAAACAATGCAGAGGTTTAGAACTTGCATAACAGCTACCTTTCTGCATGCGGGCGTCGGCGAAGAGGCAGGGCAAATCTTAGTTTATTTTAGGGTCTGATTTTTTTTCAACGCATCCAATTCGCATGACAGGCGAGTGTGACCGGCTCTCAACGGAATCGCACATGTGCGGGGCGGCTGCAGTGCGAATTCCAAAAGGGTCCGGTTCAGGTGTGAATTCAGGCAAAAATTCAGGCTTGAATAGCACCAGTGAACAGAAACGCATCGGACCCCATTCTGGGAACCACGGCCACACAAATGTGAACCTGGCCTCAGTTCAGAATTTGGTTCAGAATTTGGTCCAGTATTCAGTATAGATTGAGTTCACACTATTGCGAATTGGAATGGGCAGGAGAGTGTGACCGTCTCTCAATGGAATCAGTTCACACAACTCAGGGGCGGCTCTGGAGCACACACCAGAAGAGTCCTGTGCGTCTTTGGCTGTTTCAGGTCTGAATTCAGCCCAAAATTTGGACCTAATTTGGAACAGGGACGCACCGGACCCCCTGCTGTAAGCTGCACCGCACAGAGTGTAACCCAGCCTCAGTATTTGGTCCAGTATTCTAGTATATTCGGTCTAGTATATTCGGTCTAGTATATTCGGTCTAGTATATTCAGTCCAGTATTTGGTTCAGGATTTGTTTCGGGTCCAGTATTTGGTCCAGTATTTGGTCCAGTATTTGGTCCAGTATTTGGTCCAGTATTTGGTCCAGTATTTGGTCCAGTATTTAGTTCAGGTCGAGTGTTTGGTCCAGCGTTTGGTCCAGCGTTTGGTCCAGCGTTTGGTCCAGTATTGGGTCCAGTATTGGGTCCAGTATTGGGTCCAGTATTGGGTCCAGTATTTGGGCCAGTATTTGGTCCAGTATTTGGGCCAGTATTTGGTCCAGTATTTAGTTCTGGATTAGGTTCAGGTCCAGTGTTTGGGTCCTGTGTTTGGGTCCAGTGTTTGGGTCCAGTGTTTGGGTCCAGTGTTTGGGTTCAGTATTGGGTCCAGTATTGGGTCCAGTATTTAGTTCAGGATTAGGTTCAGGTCCAGTGTTTGGTCCAGTGTTTGGTCCAGTGTTTGGTCCAGTATTGGGTCCAGTATTTAATTAAGGATTAGGTTCAGGTCCAGTGTTTGGTCCAGTGTTTGGTCCAGTGTTGGGTCCAGTATTGGGTCCAGTATTGGGTCCAGTATTGGGTCCAGTGTTGGGTCCAGTGTTGGGTCCAGTGTTGGGTCCAGTGTTGGGTCCAGTATTGGGTCCAGTATTGGGTCCAGTATTTAGTTCAGGATTAGGTTCAAGTCCAGTATTGGCTCCAGTATTTAGTTCAGGATAAGGTTCAGGTCCAGTATTGGGTCCAGTATTGGGTCCAGTATTGGGTCCAGTATTGGGTCCAGTATTTAGTTCAGGATTAGGTTCAGGTCCAGTGTTTGGTCCAGTATTGGGTCCAGTATTGGGTCCAGTATTGGGTCCAGTATTGGGTCCAGTATTTAGTTCAGGATTAGGTTCAAGTCCAGTATTGGCTCCAGTATTTAGTTCAGGATAAGGTTCAGGTCCAGTATTGGGTCCAGTATTGGGTCCAGTATTTAGTTCAGGATTAGGTTCAGGTCCAGTGTTTGGTCCAGTATTGGGTCCAGTGTTGGGTCCAGTGTTGGGTCCAGTGTTGGGTCCAGTGTTGGGTCCAGTGTTGGGTCCAGTATTGGGTCCAGTATTTAGTTCAGGATTAGGTTCAAGTCCAGTATTGGCTCCAGTATTTAGTTCAGGATAAGGTTCAGGTCCAGTATTGGGTCCAGTATTGGGTCCAGTATTGGGTCCAGTATTGGGTCCAGTATTTAGTTCAGGATTAGGTTCAGGTCCAGTATTGGGTCCAGTATTGGGTCCAGTATTGGGTCCAGTATTTAGTTCAGGATTAGGTTCAAGTCCAGTATTGGCTCCAGTATTTAGTTCAGGATAAGGTTCAGGTCCAGTATTGGGTCCAGTATTGGGTCCAGTATTGGGTCCAGTATTGGGTCCAGTATTTAGTTCAGGATTAGGTTCAGGTCCAGTGTTTGGTCCAGTATTGGGTCCAGTATTGGGTCCAGTATTTAGTTCAGGATTAGGTTCAGGTCCAGTGTTTGGTCCAGTATTTGGTCCAGGTCCAGTATTTGGTCCAGGTTCAGTATTGGGTCCAGTATTTGGTCCAGGTTCAGTATTGGGTCCAGTATTTGGTCCAGGTCCAGTATTGGGTCCAGTATTTGGGTCAGGTCCAGTATTTGATCTGGTATTTGGTCTGGTATTAGGTTCAGGATTCGGAATTGTGAGTGAGCCCACTCTTGGCTGAGAAGCAACCCCACTCATGAATGGTCTCGGGATGCATAACACAGGACTGATGGTAGAGTTTACCTTTTCTTCTCTGGACAAGGTTTTTTTCCGGATGCCCCAAACAATCAGAAAGGGGATTCATCAGAGAAAATGACTCTTTCCCCCAGTCCTCAGCAGTCCAATTCCTGTACCTTTTGCAGAATATCAGTCTTTCCCTGATGTTTTTCCTGGAGAGAAGTGGCTTCTTTGCTGTCCTTCTTGACACCAGGCCATCCTCTAAAAGCCTTCTCCTCACTGTATGTGCCGATGTCCTCACACCTGCCTGCTGCCATTCCTGAGCAATCTCTGCACTGGTGGTTCCCCCAATCCCGCAGCTGAATCATCTGCAGGAGACGGTCCCGGCTTTTGCTGGACTTTCCTAGGCGCCCTGAAGCTACCTTCACAAATGCAGTGGAAATGTTTTTTTATGGCGATAAGTTAATTTTCATGGCAAAGAGGGACTTTGCAAGTAATTGCAATCCATCTGCTCACTCTTCATAACATTCTGGAGTGTATGAAAATGACCATCCTAAAAACTGAGGCAGCAGACTTTGTAAAAATAAATTTAATATTTGTGTCATTCTCAATTTTTGGCCAGTGTTGTAGAATATATAGAATACCCTCTATACCACCAAAGGGGGAGGGGAGCCTATTATAGTCTACCTTGAAATACACAATGTTACAGCATATTAAAAATATGTAAATTTTTCGTACAAAAAATATAACAGACGTGTCTAGAGTATACTTCGTTCTTCAGCAGAATCCGATTCGCATGACATGTGAAATGACGAAGATTTCCATTAAAGCTGTTAATAAATGCGGTGCATCCATAGTGCCAATTTAAAATGAGTCCTGTGCGTTTTCTGCGGTGCAGGTGCGAATTCCAGGCTCATTGAGTTCTATTGGGAACGCTTCTGAATCACACATGGGATTTGGTTCAGTATTTGGTTCAGGATTCAGGCCCGGGTTCAGATATGTGCCAATTGGACGTTGTTTTCATCCGCATCCAATTCGCATGACCTGTGAGTGCGCTCGAAAAGGAGCCTAGGTCACACAGCTCCAGGGCGGACACAGTGCGGTTTCCAAAAAGGGTCCTGTGCATTTTTGGGTCCGGTTCAGGTGTGAATTCAGGCAAAAATTCGGACCTGAATCGGTGAACAGAAACGCACCGGACCCCGGCTCTGCAAACGGCGGCCGCATATATGTATATCCGGTCTGAAACATGGGAAAGAAAGAGATCAGATTGGTCAGTACAGGCACCAAAAAAACAGAACTTCCTGGGTTCACACATGTCTGATGAGAATTGAATGTCCGTTTCATGCCATTCATTGTATACAATTGTGTTGTTAGCTGTGATTGGTCACAGTGATCACATGGTACAGACGGGGCCAATCACAGCCCATTTGTACAATGTGATTAGCTGTTGCCAATCACAGCTAATTACAACAATAGACAGTGTCTACACACTGTCATTCAGTAAAAATATTTGCGTATAGCAGTGAAATTCACTACTATAAGAAGTCATTAGTATGTAAAACAAAAATAAAAAATATTGATCAGCTCCCCAGAGTGGTACAGTATTGATCTGGTCACGGTATGTAAAAAAAAAAAAAAAGAGAGAAAATATTTTAACCACTTCCTGCCCGGCCTATAGCAGAAAGACGGCCGGGCGGTGGTTGCGTTACCCTGACTAGTAACGGGCAAACAGTGGTGTGCTGTATCAGGCTCTTTACCACATGATCAGCTGTGACCAATCACAGCGTGTCACTAGAAAGTGTCGGTAACCGGCTTTCCTCGGTTCGCGCTGACAAGGAGAGCCGGTCAGTGGCTCGCCTGTCGGGGGGGGTCTGCGCTTATAATTATCAGCGCATTGATTATCAACTCGGCCCCCAGCTGTCAATCGGTGCCCTTCAAAGTGCCAATCGGTGCCCATCAGTAAAGGCTTTCAGTACCTCATCATCATTAGTGCCCATCAGTGCCGCCTATCAGTGCTGCATATCACTGCCGCCTATCAGTGCTGCATATCACTGCCGCCTATCAGTGCCCATTAGTGCACCCTACTAGTGCCCATCAATTCTACATATTAGTGCCTCCTCATCAGTGCCCGTCAGTGAAGGAGAAAACAAAGTTTTATAACGGAAACTAAGAAAAACTTTTTTTGAGAATTTTTTTTTTTTTTTTTTTTCGGTTTTTAGAAAAAAAAAAAAAAAAAAAAAACCCCAGTGGTGATCAAATACCACCAAGAGAAAGCTTTATTTGTAGGAAAAGAAAATTATAAAAATTTAGTTTGGGAGCAGTGTTACATAACCGCGCAATTGTCATTCAAAGTGTGACAGCGCTTTGGCCTCAATTTTTGCAAATAAAAAGATTTTTTTTATTTGCAAAATTTTTTAACAAAAACGAAGAAAAACAAGTTTGTTTGTTTTTTCAGAATATTTGTCCTTTGGTGGTTTAATAAATACCACCAGAAGAAAGCTCTATTTGAGTAAAAAGGATAAAAACTTTACATGAGTGTTGCATGACCGCGCAATTGTCATCCAAAGCACAAAGCAACCAAATATGTGTCAGAAACCATGAAATCAGGCTGAGACAGAAGTACAGTTAAATCCCACTTGTTTATTAATAAAAGTAAAAAGAACAAATGTAGTCAAAACATAGCCAAAGTTCAGTAACCGGAACGGATAGTCAGCCAAGCCAGAAGTCAGGGATCAATGTAGTGGAACAGCAAGCAGGATCTGGAGCCAGAAAGGATGTCGGCAAAGCAAGTCTTGAACATGATCGCACGAGAGTTTCTGTGATGTTGTCCAAGGCGAAGGCAGAGATCCTCTGGACTGGACGACTTAAGTAAGCAGGACTGAGGAGCAGGATATCATCAACAGCTGAGTCACTGTGGAGAGATAGGAGCTGGCAATTAGCTGACAGCTGAGCGGCCAGCTCAGAGAAGGAAGGGCTGAGCCCAGCCCCGACAATATGTCTTATTAATCCAAAGAGGAGGAAAGACAGGTCATGAGTGTTTTTTCAGTTTTGGTTTAGAATTTCAGTTCAGAAAGATTTTTTTTATTTTCAAAATGTTATAACAGAAACTAAGAAAAACACTATTTTTTTTTTTTTTTTTTTTTACTTTTTGGCCTTTTTTCTTTTTTTTTTTTTTAGCTAAAATTAAAATACCCAGTAGTGATTAACTACCACCAAAAGAAAGCTCTATTTGTGTAAAAAATAAAGATATTGAAGTGATTAAAGGGATGCATTTTTAATGCAAAAGCACTTTAAAAACTATTAATTAAAAAGTCAAATATAATACAAATATATACATACAATATAATATAAATATACACTTTTTTTTGTTTTTTTGTTTTTGCAAGAAGTTTTTATTGTATATTTAATATAAAGTACAAAGGAATACAAAGTCATATGGCATACAATTACAATAAAACTTTTCAGAAAATAAATGACAACAATCGTTTATGTATATATAATGTATATATGAATTTCCAGGCTTCAACTGATCTTAGGCAGTTGAAGCCTGGAAAGAGTCCTGGACCAGATGGCTTAACATCGGGCTATTATAAACCCTTTAACGAAACACTTCGCCCACATTTTCTAAAAGCATCCAATTCCATATCGCCAGACCACCCTCCGCCCCGTGACCTCCTCACAGCTCATATAACTGTTATTCCGAAACCTAATAAAGACCCTTCACTAGTCACTAACTATCGACCAATCTCTTTATTAAATGTGGACCTCAAAACTATATGCCAAAATTATAGCCAATCCTCTTTTGCCCCTATTACCAAAAATCAACTCATTAGACCAGGTAGGCTACATACCTGGTAGGGAAGCGAGACACAATAACCACTTAGGCTATTAACTTACATAAATTGTTGACCTCCACACAACAACATGGTTTTTTTTTTTATCCCTGGATGCAGAGAAGGCATTCATGGGGACTACATGTCAGAAACCCATAAAATGTTTGGCATACCAGACTGTATGTTGCAATTCGTATTGGCTTTATATTCTTCCCCAATGGCGCGGGTCAGAGTCAATGGCCACCTATCAAACGCCTTCCCAATATCGAATGGTACTCATCAGGGTTGCCCCCTGTCTCCTTAGATTATCTAGGGCTCAACATGGATAATAAGAATAAAGGGGCAACAGGTCTAACATAGTAAGCAAAGGTTAACTGGATTATGAGGTCATCACTGTAAATGTTTAACAACCACGGCAAGCTCTGCGGGTCTGAGGTGCTCTCATGGGGTTTGATCCGCCAATAGGCATCAGAAGTGGGTTGGTTAGGGCGTGTTTCCGAGGGTGATCGTTGTCTCCGGTAGCGAACTTCCTGGGTCTCCATAGGTTCACCTCCTGGGTTTTGTGGGTTTTGTAACCGGCGGATGGAATTCAGCGTAGCCATCTGGCACCTCCATCAAAGGTGTATCACAAAAGTGACGTAGATCCTCTGGCACTCTGAGGAGGGCTGCGATGTCGCTGACAGGCAGAAGGGAAACTTCCACCTGTATGGAATCCCTTTTGTGCGGAGGACCGAAGTTCTCCGCGTCGCTGCAGTGGGATATTGGAAAGATCCTGTAACAAGTGCCGTTATGTGAAATCTGGGTTTTATTTCGTGCCTTTCTCAGGATTTCTTCCTTAAGCTGATAATTATGTGGCAAATTACATCCCTGGGTGGATCCGAGTCCTTACCCCGAGGTCGGAGGGCGCGATGAATCCTCTCCATCCCTATTGGGGATGTAGAGGGTCTTTCCAATAAGTTATTGAATATGCCTACAACTATTGATTTTTAGATGATCTGCATCAACAGTTTCTAGGAGGCCTCTTAGTCTCAAATTGTGGCGTCTGCCACGGTTATCAAGATCCTCCACATGCCTATTTAGATCCCGGAGTTGCAGGGAGGTGTGTATCAATGGTTTGGTGGGCCTTGCTTATCATGGTGGAATGTAATGCCTGTATTCTTTCAACCCCCTTCCCGTGATTGACTGGATGTCAATGCCGAGGTCCGTGATCGCTGCCGTCAGGGTTTCTTTAATGTCCGCTGCCACTGAGTGGAGATCGGTAAGGCTGGGGTGCTGGTGCGGCGTCAGTATGATTTCATTAGGAGGAGGATGTGAGAGGGACATTCTCGCTGGTGTCTGACTAGAAGTCAGCTGCCCGCGCTGTGTGGGCGCCATATTGGCCGATTGTAACCGGAACATTTCCGGGATGGTGTATGTCAATCCTCTGACTTAAAACGTGGGGAGATCGTGACCGCGAGGTGGAAGAGCTGTGCAAGGATGTCCCCATGGTATTCCGGGCGTCTGACGGTGCTTAATACCTCCGTGGAAAACCAAAAGTCGGCTCTGTCAGCAGGGAGCTCGGGAGTTAAGCGGCCAATTTTATAACTGAAACAAAGAAAAACCATGTGTGACAGACTCACCCGGGACAGAGGCTTTTGGAGGGGACTGAATGTAAGCCTCTTGCCTACCGATTATGGGCCCTGGCATTTGGGGGAACGGTGCACTTTGTGAGCTGTATGCCTGGGGACCCTTGAGGTGGTGTTACTTTAGATTCGGGTCCTTGTCCCCCAGGACACACAGACTCTGGTAACCCTGTGTATGCCATATTGGAAATGGTGACTGGGAGGGTATGTCTTGGATTGCTTAAAATGGGACAGTAATATTTATCCACAATCTCTCCCAGGATATATGTGAAATCCTGATTAATCATAACAATGCTCAGGAGGGCACGGAGTCACATCGGCTGCTTTAAGGGATTAGTTAATTAGCTCATGTTGATTTAGGTTTCTGATTACAGTTGTATTGTAAGCCTGCTGTATATATTTGTGTGTCATCTCAAATAAATCAGTCCATGTTCAGCAGCTAAACAAGTATCGTCTTGTTTTGCGCTTGTGAGCGGTTGGAATATCTGATATCTATATTCAGACTGGGAGAAAGTGGTATATGACGAAAGCACTCAAGCAGAGTGTAGGGCTGTTTCGTTACACCATGTTTTTTTAAAAAACATTTTTAGCTTTTTTTTTGGTTTAACAAAAACTAAAATTCCATTTGGTGATTTAAATATCACCAAAAAGCTCTATTTGTGTGAAAAAAAAAATATAAAAAATTCATAAGGGTACAGCATTACATGACTTAATTGTAATTGTCACTCCAAAAGTGCATACTGAATTTTCGGTTTTTGTTTGAAATTTTTTTTTTTTATTCATTTTTTAGAAAAGGGATTTACAAATCCAATACATCACAATAATAAAACCAAGACAACATTTATAAAGTAGACAGGCAATAATAATAAAAAAAAAAAAAAAAATCCTTTTAAATCACATACCCAACCACTACATATTTTACATACCATTACATACATATAAATAAAAAGGTGTATATCCTATAACACTATCAAAGCGACCAAACAGAAACAAAGAAAAACATATTTAAAAAAAAAAAAAAAACATTTTTGGCTTTTTTTTTTTTTTTTAACAAAAACTTAAAATACCAGTTGGTTAAATACCACCACAAAGCTCTATTTGTGTGAACAAATGCTAAAAATGTCATATGGGTAAAGTGTTACATGACTGAGTATTTGTCACTCAAAAAGCTGAAAATTGGCCTGGGCAGGAAGGGGAGGGGGAAGTGCCTGGTATTGAAGGGGTTAAAGGGATGCATTTTTCTTCAGCTTTTCTTGTGCATTTTTACGCAAAAGCGCTTCAAAAACTATTTAAAAAAAATATATATTAAAAAAAAAAATTATAAACTGTTCTTTTCGGCAAAGTGCATCCTGAATTTTCAGGTTCAGACCACCACTTTCATTTTGGCGCACCACTACTTTCAAGGACTCCTCTGTGATCACGCTGTTTTCTGTTTCCCAGGAACCACTCCGTATGTATGGGAGCCACCATCACTACCTCAGAATATGCCATCAAGGTTGCCGATGTGGCCAAAGTCAGGACATTGAATGCCATGGCAAAGATTTCCTGTGATGTGACACGCCGTCCTCTAGGGGGAGCGGAAGCCGTGAGATTGAGAAGGCGGAGCAGAGACTTCTTCCTGCTAAAACTCTGCTGGCTGGTGGACACGTCGATTGGGGGGGGGGGGGGGACAGGCCTTGGTGGAAATGCTGCTGCATATTGGGTTCTTGTACTAATGATTGAGGGATTGGATGAGGGATGTGGCTCATTGATCAGCATAACTGTGATTGTTCAGTGTGTAGACCATATCTGGGCACACAAATACTGTGACCCCTCCCGGAGTGGGTGCATTGTGAGTATAAAGTCATTCCTTCCCTTTTATGCCGTGTTTAGAATTCTTCAAGATCCACAAATACCATTTCAGTCTCCATTGTCTTTTAGCAAAGAATACACGTAACCTTAGAGATGGACACTCCCAGCACACTCGGTCTTATTTATCAAAGTGTTTCAGTTCCTGAGTCTTCATCGCCGGTCTGATGCCCCCTTTTCTTCTCTTCCGGGTGGCACAGACTCTCCCCCCCCCCCCCCCAAACACTGTAATAAATAAGGGCACACAGGCAAGATTGGCTGCACTTGCTGACCAAGACGTTTACCAACGCGTTTCGTCAAAAGAGGTTGGTGATGAACCAGCCAAATTTTGATCCGTGTACGGCCAGGGTTACCGTTGCTACATCAATGACGTTAGCTTGACCCCATGCCGATGACACACAATGTCTCCCAGGTCTGGGGTGGTGTATGGCCAAGTTTTACAGTTGCTACATTAACAACGTTAGCTTTTTTCATTTTTTGCGCTATAATTAAAAAGCCAACAATTTAAAAAAAAAAAAAAAAAAAAAACAATATTTTTTACTTTCTGTTATAAAACGCATCCAATAAAAAAAGTTAAACAAAAATCTCAATTTCATCATACATTTAGGCCAATATGTATTCTTCTACATATTTTTAGTAAGAAAAAAATCCCAGTAAGCGTATATCGATTGGTTTGCGCAAAAGTTATCGCGTCTACATACTATGGGATATATACTGGAATATTTTTTTCTCTCAATATTTTAATG